>NW_012305590.1:0-2810 GCF_000151885.1 Dipodomys ordii
TGTATCTACGCTGTGTCCGCCTGGGTGCCGCTGTGTCCTCACTGTGTTCCCCGCTGTGTCCAGCTGTTTCCCCCACTATGTTCCCCACTGTGTCCTCGCTGTGTCCGCCGCTGTGTCCCGCTGTGTCCTGCTGTGTCCTCGCTATGTCCCGCTCTGTGTCCTCGCTGTGTCCCCCGCCGTGTCCCGCTGTGTCCCGCTGTGTCCCGCTGCGTCCCCGCTGTGTCCCGCTGTGTCCCGCTTTGTCCCCCACTGTGTCCCGCAGTGACCCCGCTGTGTCCCGCTGTGTCCCACTGTGTCCCGTGGTGTCCCGCTTTGTCCCCTGCTGTGTCCCCGGCTGAGTCTCGCTGTGTTCCCACTGTGTCCTCTCTGTGTCCCCCGCTGTGTCCTGCTTTGTTCCCCACTGTGTCTCCCGTTTCGTCCCTGCTGTGCCCCACTGTGTCCTGCTGTGTCCCGCTGTGTCCCCCACTGTGTCCCGTTGTGTCAACAGCTGTGTACCCCGCTGTGTCCCGCTGTGTCCCCGCTGTATCTTCCCCACTGTGTCCCGCTGTGTCTCCCGCTGTGTCCCTCGCTGTGTCCCCCGCTGTGTCCCGCTGTGTCCCGCTGTGCCCCCGCTGTGTCCTTGCTGTGTCCCCGCTGGGTCCCGCTGGTTCCCACAGTGTCCCCCGCTGAGTCCGGTTGTGTCACCGCTGTGTCCCGCCGTGTCCCCGTTCTATCGACGCTGTGTCCCGCTGGGTCCCGCTGTGTCCCCACTCTATCGAAGCTGTGTCCCGCTGTGTCCCCCGCTGTGTCTCTCGCTGTGTCCCTCTGTGTCCCCGGCTGTGTCCGGCTGTGTCCCGCTGTGTCCCCCGCTGTGTCCTTGCTGTGTCCCCGCTGTGTCCCGCTGTGTCCCGCAGTGTCCCCAGCTTTGTCCCGCTGTGTCACCTCTGTGTCCCGCTTTGTCCTCGCTGTGTCCCCCGCTGTGTCCCGCGTTGTGCCTGCTGTGTACCCCGCTGTGTCCCTCTGTGTCCCCTGCTGTGTCCCGCTGTGTCCCCTGCTCTGTCCCCACTGTGTCACGCTGTGTTTCGCTGTGTCCGGCTGTGTCCTCGCTCTGTCTCCCTCAGTGTCCAGCTGTGTCCTCCCTGTGTCCCCCGCTGTGTCCAGCTGAGTCCTCTGCTGTGTCCCGCTGTGTCACGCTCTGTCCCCTCTGTGTCCCTCTGTGTCCAGCTCTGTCCCTGTTGTGTGTCCGCTGTGCCCCGCTGTGTACCCTTCTGTGTCCAGTTGTGTCCCCTCTGTGTCCCGCTGTGTCCCTTCTCTTTCCCCCGCTGTCCACCGCTGTGTCCCCCGGCTGTGTCCCGCATGTCCCCACTGTGTCCTACTGTGTCCCGTGGTGTCCTGCTTTTTCCCCTCTATGTCCCCTGCTGAGTCCCCTCTGTGTCCCCGCTGTGACCAGCTGTGTCCTCGCTGTGTCCTCCGCTATCTCCTGCTTTGTCGCACGCTGTGTCCTACTGTTTCCCAATGTGTCCCTGCAGTGTCCCCCGCTGTGTCCCCCGCTGTGTCCCGCTGTGTCCCCCTCTGTGTCCCGCTGTGTCCTGCTGTGTCCCCCCTGTGTCCCGCTGTATCCCGCTGTATTCCGTGGTGTCCCGTTTGTCCCCCGCTGTGTCCCCCGCTGAGTCCCCACTTTGTCCCCGCTGTGTCCCGCTGTGTCCCGCTGTGTCCCCCGCTGTCTCCCGCTGTGTCCACTGCTGTGTCCGCGCTGTGTCCCACTTTTTCCCCCGCTGTGTCCCGCTGTGTCCTCGCTGTGTCTCCCGCTGTGTCCCGCTGTGTCCTCGCTGTGTCCCCTGCTGTGTCCCCCTGTGTCCCCCGCTGTGTCCTGATGTGTCCCGCTTTGTCCCGCTGTGTCCCTGCTGTGACCCTCAGTGTCCCGGTGTGTCCCCGCTGTGGCCCCTCTGTGTCCCGCTCTGTCCCTGCTGTGTCCTTCTGTGTCACGCTGTGTCCCCGCTTTGTGCCCGCTGTGTCTCGCTGTGTACTCCGTTGTGTCGCCGCTGTGTCCCGCTGTGTCCTCGCTGTGTCCCCGCAGAGTCCCCGCTGTGTCCCGCTGTGTCACACTGTGTCCCATGGTGTCCCGCTTTGTCCCCCGCTGTGTCCCCCGCTGAGTCCCCTCTGTGTCGCAGCTGTGTCCCGCTGTGTACCCCGCTGTGTCCCGCTATGTTCCCGCAGTGTCCCCGCTGTGTCCCGCTGTGTCCTCGCTGTGTCCCCCGCTGTGTCCCGCTGTGTCTCGCTGTGTCCCGCTTGTCCTCGCTGTGTCCCACACTGTGTTCTGCTGTGTCCTCGTTGTGTCCCCCGCTGCGTCCCCGCTGTGTCCCGCTGTGTCCCGTTTTGTCCCCCACTGTGTCCCGCTGTGTCCCCGCAGTGACCTCGCAGTGTCCCACTTTGTCCCACTGTGTCACGCGGTGTCCTGCTTTATCCCCCACTGTGTCCCCGGCTGAGTCTCGCTGTGTCCCCACTGTGTCCTCTCTGTGTCCCCCACTGTGTCCTGCTCTGTCCTTGCTGTGTCCCGCTGTGTCCCGCTGTGTCCCGCTGTGTCCCCCACTGTGTCCCGTTGTGTCATCAGCTGTGTACCCCGCTGTGTCCCGCTGTGTCCCAAGCTGTGTCCCTCTGTGTCCAGTGCTGGGTCCCCTCTGTATCCCGCTGTGTCTCGCTGTGTCCCGCTGTGTCCCCCACTGTGTCCCCCGCTGAGTCCCCTCTGTGTCGCCACTGTGTCCCGCTGTGTCCACGCTGTGTCCCCGCAGAGTCCCCGCTGCGTTCCGCTGTGTCACACTGTGTCCCATGGT
>NW_012305591.1:0-2810 GCF_000151885.1 Dipodomys ordii
GCAGAAGCAGAACCTGAAGCAGAAGGAGAAGCAGGAGAAGCAGATTGTATAGCAGAATCTGGAGAAGCAGAAGGAGAAGCAGAAGCAGAAAGAGAAGCAAAAGCAGAAGGAGAAGCAGAAGGGGAAGCAGAAGAAACAGAAGAAGCAGAGGCAGTAGCAGAAGAAGCAGAAGATGCAGAAGCAGAAGGAGAAGCAGAAGGAAAAGCAGAAGAACGAGAAGGAGAAGGAGTAGGAGAAACAGAAGGAGAAGCAGAAAGAGAAGCAGAAGAAGGAGCAGGAGAAGGAAAAGCAGCAGGAGAAGCAGAAAGAGCAGCAGAAGGAGAAGCAGGAGAAGCAGAATCAGGAGAAGCAGAAGCAGAAGAAACAGGTGAAGGACAAGAAGCAGAAGCAGAAGCAGAAGCAGAAGTAGAAGCAGAAGAAGGAGAAGCAGAAGGAGAAGCGTAAAGAGAAACAGAAGGAGAACAGGAGAAGCAGAAGCAGGAGAAGCAGAATCAAAAGAAATAGAAGAAGGATAAAAGCAGAAGCAGAAAGAGAAGCAGAAACAGAAGGAGAAGCAGAAATAGAAGCAGAAGAAGCTGAAGAAGCAGAAGCAGAACCTCAAGCAGAAGGAGAAGCAGGAGAAGCAGAAGAAGCAGAATCTGGAGAAGAAGGAGAACCAGAAGGAGAAGCAGAAGCAGAAAGAGAAGCAAAAGCAGAAGGAGAAGCAGAAAGAGAAGCAGAAGAAACAGAAGAAGCAGAAGCAGAAGCAGTAGCAGAAGTAGCTGAAGATGCAGAAGCAGATAGAGAAGCAGAAGGAATAGCAGAATAACGAGAAGGAGAATCAGAAGGAGAAGAAGAATGAGAAGCAGAAGGAGAAGCAGGAAAAACAGAAGAAGCAGAAACAGACGGAGAAGCAGAAGAAGGAGAAGCAGATTCAGAAGAAGAAGCAGAAGGAAAAGCACAAGCAGAAGGAGATGCAGAAGGAGTAGCAGGAGAAGCAGAAGAAGCAGAAGCAGAAGGAGAAGAAGGAGAAGAAGCAGAATCAGAAGAAGCAGAAAGAGAAGTAGAAAGAGAAGCCGACGAAGAGAAGCAGAACAAGAAGCAGGAGAAGCAGAAGAAGCAGAGCGGGAGAAGCAGAAGAAGAAGAAACAGAAGAAATAGAAGGAGCAGAAGCAGAAGGAGGAGCAGAAGCAGAAGGAGAAGCAGAAAGAGAAGCAGGAAAAGCAGAAGAAGCAGAAGCAGGAGAAGCAGAAGCAGAAGAAACAGGAGAAGGACAAGAAGCAGAAGCAGAAGCAGAAGGAGAAGAAGAAGGAGAAGAAGCAGAATCAGAAGAAGCAGAAGTAGAAAGAGAAAGAGAAGCCGACGAAGAGAAGCAGAACGAGAAGCAGGAGAAGCAGAAGAAGCAGAGCGTGAGAAGCAGAAGCAAAAGAAACAGAAGAAATAGAAGGAGCAGAAGCAGAAGTAGAAGCAGAAGCAGAAGGAGAAGCAGAAAGAGAAGCAGGAGAAGCAGAAGAAGCAGGAGAAGCAGAAGCAGAAGAAACAGGAGAAGCCGAAGAAGCAGAAGCAGAATCTGAAGCAGGAGAAACAGAAGAAGCACAATCTGAAGCAGAAGCAGAAGAAAATGAAATAGTAGAATAAGCAGAAGCAGAAGCAGCAGGAGAAGCAGAAGAAGAAGATGGAGAAGGCGAAAGAGGAAGATTAGGAGTAGGAGAAGCAAAAGGATAAGCTGAAGCAGAAAGAGACGCAGAAGGAAAAGCAGCATGAGAAGTAGGAGAAGCAGGAGAAGCAGAAGCAAGAGAAGCAGAAGAAACAGAAGAACGCAGAAGCAGAATGAGAAGCAGAAGGAGAAATTGAAGCAGAAGGAGAAGCAGAAGAAGGAGAAGGAGAAGTAGAAGCAGAAAGAGAAGAAGAACGAGAAGCAGGAGAAGCAGAAGCAGGAGAAGCAGAAGCAGGAGAAGCAGAAACAGAAGAAACAGAAGAAGGAGAAGAAGCAGAAGTAGAAGGAGAAGCAGAAACAGAAGGAAAAGCAGAAAGAGAAGCAGAAGAAGCAGCAGCAGGAGAAGCAGAAACAGAAGAAGCCGAAGAAGCAGAAGCAGAACCTGAAGAAGAAGGAGAAGCAGAAGAAGCAGAATCTGGAGAAGCAGAAGGAGAAGCAGAAGCAGAAAGAGAAGCAAAAGCATAAGGAGAAGCAGAAGAAACAGAAGAAGCAGAGGCAGTAGCAGAAGAAGCAGAAGATGCAGAAGCAGAAGGAGAAGCAGAAGGAAAAGCAGAAGAACAAGAAGGTGAGGGAGAAGGAGAAACAGAAGGAGAAGCAGAAAGAGAAGCAGTAGTAGAAGCAGGAGAAGAAAAAGCAGCAGGAGAAGGAGAAAGAGCAGCAGAAGGAGGAGCAGGAGATGCAGAAACAGGAGAAGCATAAGCAGAACAAACAGGAGAAGGACAAGAAGCAGAAGCAGAAGGAGAAGCAGAAACAGAAGGAGAAGCAGAAAGAGAACGAGGGGAAGCAGAAGAAGCAGAAGCTGGAGAAGCAGAAGCATAAGAACCCGAATTAGCAAAAGGAGAAACTCAGGCAGAAGGAGAAGCAGGAGAAGCAGAAGAAGCAGAATCTGGAGAAGCAGAAGGAGAAGCAGAAGGAGAAGCAGAAGGAGAAAGAGAATCAAAATCAGAAGGAGGAGCAGAAGAAACAGAAGAAGTAGAAGCAGTAGCAGTTGTAGCAGAAGCAGAAGGAGAAGCAGAAGTAAAAGCAGAAGTACAAGAAGGAGAAGGAGAAACAGAAGGAGAAACAGAAGGAGAAGCAGAAAGAGAAGCAGGTAAAGCGGAAGAGGAAGAAGCAT
>NW_012305592.1:0-2809 GCF_000151885.1 Dipodomys ordii
CTCTTCCTTCTCCTTCTCCTACATCTACTTCTCCTTCTGCTTCAGCATCTTCAGCTTCTCCTGCATCTCCATCTTCATCAGGTTCTGCTTCTGCATCTTCAGAATCATATGCTTCTGCTTCTCCTGCTTCTGCTTCTTCTGCTT
This sequence comes from Dipodomys ordii, assembly GCF_000151885.1. NCBI lineage: Eukaryota > Metazoa > Chordata > Mammalia > Rodentia > Heteromyidae > Dipodomys > Dipodomys ordii. Next base: position 145 of record NW_012305592.1, read on the forward strand.
CCCCTCCTTCTCTTTCTGCTTCTCCTTCTGTTTCTGCTTCTCCTTCTGCTTGTGCTTCTTGTCCTTCTCCTGTTTCTTCTGCTTCTGCTTCTCCTGTTTCTGCATCTCCTGCTTCTCCTTCTGCTGCTCTTTCTGCTTCTCCTACTGTTTTCTTTCTCCTGCTCCTTCTTCTGCTTCTCTTTCTGCTTCTCCTTCTGTTTCTCCTTCTCCTACTCCTCCTCGTTCTTCTGCTTCTCCTTCTGCTTCTCCTTCTGCTTCTGCATCTTCTGCTTCTTCTTCTACTGCCTCTGCTTCTTCTGTTTCTTCTGCTTATTCTTCTGCGTCTCCTTCTGCTTTTGCTTCTCTTTCTGCTTCTGCTTCTCCTTCTGCTTCTCCAGATTCTGCTTCTTCTGCTTCTCCTTCTGCTTCAGATTCTGCTTTTGCTTCTTCGGCTTCTTCTGCTTCTGCTTCTCCTGCTGCTGCTTCTTCTGCTTCTCCTGCTTCTCTTTCTGCTTTTCCTTCTGTTTCTGCTTCTCCTTCTGCTTCTGCTTCTTCTCCTTTTGTTTCTTCTGCTTCTGCTTCTCCAACTTCTGCTTCTCCTGCTTCTCGTTCTGCTTCTCTTTCTGCTTCTCTTTCTGCTTCTCCTTCTCCTTCTTCTGCTTCTCCTTCTGCTTCTGCTTCTCCTTCTGCTTCTGCTTCAATTTCTCCTTCTGCTGCTCATTCTGCTTCTGTGTCTTCTGTTTCTTCTCCTTCTCCTGCTTCTGCTTCCCCTACTTCTCGTGCTGCTTCTCCTTCTCCGTCTCTTTCTGCTTCTGCTTATCCTTTTGCTTCTCCTACTCCTAATCCTTCTCTTTCGCCTTCTCCGTCTTCTTCTTCTGCTTCTCCTGCTGCTTCTGCTTCTGCTTATTCTACTATTTCTGTTTCTTCTGCTTCTGCTTCAGATTGTGCTTCTTGTGTTTCACCTTCTGCTTCAGATTCTGCTTCTGCTTCTTTGGCTTCTCCTGTTTCTTCTGCTTCTGCTTCTCCTGCTTCTTCTGCTTCTCTTTCTGCTTCTCCTCCGCCTCTGCTTCTCTTTCTGATTCTGCTTCTCATTCTGCTTCTCCAGATTCTGCTTCTTCTGCTTCTCCTTCTGCTTCAGGTTCTGCTTCTGCTTCTTCGGATTCTTATGCTTCTGCTTCTCCTGCTTCTGCTTCTTCTGCTTCCCATCCTTCTCTTTCTGCTTCTCCTTCTGTTTCTGCTTCTTCTCCTTCTTCTGTTTCTTCTGCTTCTGCTTCTCCTGCTTCTGCTTCTCCTGCTTCTCGTTCTGATTCACTTTCTGCTTCTGCTTCTCCTTCTCCTTCTTCTGCTTCTCCTTCGGCTTCTACTTCTCCTACTGCTTCTGATTCTGCTTCTGCTTCTTCGGCTTCTCCTGTTTCCTCCGCTTCTGCTTCTCCTGCTTCTTCTGCTTCTCCTGCTTCTCTTTCTGCTTCTCCTTCGCTTCTGCTTCTGCTTCTGCTCTTCTCCTTCTTCTGTTTCTTTTGCTTCTGTTTCTTCTGCTTCTTCTTCTTCTGTTTCTTCCGATTCTTCTTCTGCTTCTCTTTCTTCTCCTCTTTCTGCTTCTACTTCTGCTTCTTCTGATTCTCCAGCTTCTCCTTCTTGTTCTCCTTCTGTTTCTGCTTCTCTTTCTGCTTCTGCTTCTCCTGCTTCTGCTTCTACCGCTTCTTCTTATGCTTCTCCTTATGGTTCTCCTTATGCTGCTGCTTCTTTTCTTCTTCCTCTTCTTCTTCTTTTTCATCTTCTTCTTCTTCTTCTCTTTCTTCTGCTTCTGCTTTTCCTGCTTCTTCTGCTTCTACTGTTTCTCTTTCTGCTTCTCATTCTGCTTCTGCTTCTCCTTCTGCTTCTGCTATTGCTTCTGCTGCACTTCCTTCTCCTTCTCCTTCTCCTACTTCTGCTTCTCCTTCTGCTTCTGCTTCTTCTGCTTCTCCTGCTTCTCGTTCTGCATCTTTTTCTGCTTCTGCTTCTCCTTCTGCTGCTTCTTCTGCTTCTGCTACTCCTTCTTCTGATTCTCCTTCTGATTCTCCTTCTACTTCTCTTTCTGCTGTTCCTTCTCCTTCTTCTGCTTCTCCCTCTGATTCTTCTCCTTATGCTTATTCTTTTTCTACTGCTTCTGCTTCTGCTTCTTCTGCTTCTACTTCTTCTCCTTATGCTTCTCCTTCTCCTTCTCCTTCTGCTTCTCCTTCTGCTTCTGCTTCTCCTGCTTCTCCTTCTGCATCTTCTTCTGCTTCTGCTTCTCCTTCTCCTTCTTCTGCTTCTCCTTCTGATTCTCCTTGTGCTTCTTCTTCTTCTGCTTTACCTGCTTCTCTTTCTGCTTCTCCTTCTGCTTCTCCTTCTGTTTTTCCTTCTCCTTCTTGTTCTTCTGCTTTTCCTTCTGCTTCTGCTACAACGGCTACTGCTTCTACTTCTTCTGTTTCTTCTGCTTCTCCTTCTGCTTTTGATTCTCTTTCTGCTTCTGCTTCTCCTTCTGCTTCTCCTTCTGCTTTTGCAGATTCTGCTTCTCCTTCTGCTTCAGGTTCTGCTTTTGCTTCTTCGGATACTTATGCTTCTGCTTCTCCTGCTTCTGCTTCTTCTGCTTCCCCTCCTTCTCTTTCTGCTTCTCCTTCTGTTTCTGCTTCTCCTTCTGCTTCTGCTTCTTGTCCTTCTCCTGAAT
>NW_012305593.1:0-2809 GCF_000151885.1 Dipodomys ordii
ACACTGTGTCCCGTTGTGTCCACAACTGTGTATCCCGCTGTGACCCCGCTGAGTCCCCGCTGTGTCCCTGCTGTGTCCCCCGCTGACTCCCACTCTGTCCCCCGCTGTGTCTCACGCTTTGTCCCCGCTGTGTCCCACTGTATCCTGCGGTGTCCCGCTGTGCCCACACTGTGTCCCGTTGTGTCCACAGCTGTGTACCACGCTGTGTAACGCTGTGTCCCCGCTGTATCTACGCTGTTCCTCGCTGTGTCCCGCTGTGTCCCCCGCAGTGTCCCCCGCTGTGTCCTCGCTGTGTCCCCAGCTGTGTCCCACTTTGTCCTAGCTGGGTCCCCCGCTGGGTCCCGCTGTGTCCCCCGCTGTGTCCCACTGTGTTCCGCTGTGTCCCGCTCTGTCCCTGCTGTGTCCCGCTGTGTCCAGCTGTGTCCCCCTGTGTACGCGCTGTGTCCCGCTATGTACTCCGTTGTGTCCAGCTGTTTCACCGCTGTGTCCCCCGCTTTGTCCCGCTGTGTCCCGCTGTGTCCTCGGTGCCTCCCCCGCTGTGTCCCGCTGTGTCCCCCGCTGTGTCCCGCTGTGTCCCGCTGTGTCCCGCTCTGTCCCTGCTGTGTCCCGCTGTGCCCTGCTGTGTCGTCGCTGTGTCCCCCGCTGTCTCCCGCTCTGTCCCTCGCTGTGTCTCACGATTTGTCCTTGCTTTGTCCCACTGTGTCCCGCTGTGTCCCGCTGTCTCCCCACTGTGTCCCGTGGTGTCCACAGCTGTGTAACACGCTGTGTAATGCTGTGTACCCGCTGTATCGACGCTGTGTCCCGCTGGGTCCCGCTGTGTCCTCGCTGTGTTCCCCGCTGTGTCCCGCTGTGTCCCCCTCTGTGTCCCCTGATGTGTCCCGCATTGTCCCGCTGTGTACTGCTGTGTCGCCTGCTGAGTCCCGCTGTGTCACCTGATGAGTCCCGCTGTGTCCCCGCTGTGTCCAAATGTGTCCTTGCTGTGTCCCGCGCTGAGTCCCGCTGTGTCCCCCCTGTGTCCCCCGCTCTGATCTGCTGTGTCCCGCTGTGTTTCCAGCTGTGTCCTCTGCTCTGTCCCACTGTGTCCCCCTCTGTGTCGTGCTGTGTCCCGCTGTGTCCCCCCTGTGTCCCCCGCTGTGTCCCAATGTGTCCCCGCTGTGTCCCAATGTGTCCTCGCTGTATCCCCCCCTGTGTCCCGCTGTGTCTCCCCTGTGTCCCCCGCTGTTTCCCGCTGAGTTCCTCTGTGTCCCCTGCTGTGTCCCCCGCTCTGTCCCACTGTGTCCCCCTCTGTGTCCCGCTGTGTCCCTCTGTGTACTGCAGTGTCCCCCGCTGAGTCCTGCTGTGTCCCCGCTGTGTCCCAATGTGTCTTTGCTGTGTCCCCCGCTGTGTCCCCCTCTGTCCCCCGCTGTGTCCCGCTGTGTCCACTGCTGTGTCCACATTGTGTCCCGCTGTTTCCCCCGTTGTGTCCCGCTGTGTCCTTGCTGTGTCCACCATGTGTCCCGCAGTGTACCCCGCTGTGTCCCCCATGTGTCCCGCTGTGTACCCTGCTGTTTCCCGCTGTGTCACGCTTTGTCCCGCTCTTTCCCCACTGTGTCCCGTTGTATCCCGGCTGTGTGCCCGCTGTGTTCCACTGTGTAATCTGCTGTGTCTCGCTTTGTACCCGTTGTGTCGCGCTGTGTCCCCCGCTCTGTCCCCCGCTGTGTCCCGCCTTGTCCCCCTCTGTGTCCTGCGGTGTCCTGCTTTGTCCCCCGCTGTGTCCCGCTGTATCCACGCAGTGTCCCGTTTTATCCCACTGTGTCCCGCTGTGTTCCGTGTTGTCCCGTTTGTGCCCCTCAGTGTCCCCCGCTGTGTCCCAACTGTGTCCCCGCTGTGTCCCGCTGTGTCCTCGATGTGTCCCTTGCTGTGTCCTGCTCTGTTCCCCGCTGTGTCGCCTACTTTGTCCAAACTGTGCCCCGCTGTGTCCCGCTGTGTCCCGCTGTGTCCCGCTGTATCCCGCTATGTCCCCCACTATGTCCCGTTGTGTCCCCAGCTGTGTACCCCGCTGTGTCCCGCTGTGTCCCCGCTGTATCGAAGCTATGTCCCGCTGGGTCCCGCTGTGTCCTCTTTGTGTACCCCGCTGTGTCCCACTGTGTCCCCCGCTGTGTCCCTCGCTGGGTTCCGCTGTGTCCCCTGCTGTGTCCCGCTGTATCCTCCCTATGTCCCCTGCGGTGTCCCGCTGTGTCCCCGCTGGGTCACAAGCTTGTCCTACTGTGTCCCGCTGTGTCCCGCTATGTTCCCGCAATGTCCCCGCTGTGTCACGCTGTGTCCCCAGCTCTGTCCCGCTGTGTCCCGCTGTGTCCCCCGCTGTGTCCCCGCAAGGTCACCGCTGTTTCCCGCAGTGTCCCCGCTGTGTCCCGCTGGGTCCCGCTGTGTCCTCGCTGTGTTCCCCGTTGTGTCCCGCTGTGTACCCCTCTGTGTCCCACGCTGTGTCCCGCTGTGTCCCCGCTGTTACCAGCTGTGTCCCGCTGTGTCCCCCCCTGTGTCGTCGCTGTGTTTCCCCCTGTGTCCAGCTTTTTCCTCGCTGTGTCCCCCGCTGTCTCCTGCTTTGTCCCACGCTGTGTCCCGCTGTGACCTGCTGTGTCCTCGCTGTGTCCCCCGCTGTGTCCCGCTGTGTCCCTGCTGTGTCCCCCGCTGTGTCCTGCTGTGTCCCGCTGTGTACTCCGCTGTGTCCTGCTATGTTCCCACAGTGTCCCCGCTGTGTCCCGTTGTGTCCCACTGTGTCCCGTGGTGTCCCAGTTTGTCCCACGTTGAGTCCCCCGGTGAGTCCCCGCTT
>NW_012305594.1:0-2809 GCF_000151885.1 Dipodomys ordii
TCAGCGGGGACACAGCGAGGACACAGTGGGACACAGTGGGAAACACTGCGAGTTCACAGCGGGGGACAAAACGGGACAACACGGGACACAGTGTGACAGAGTGGGACACAGCGGGGACACTGCAGGGGCACAGAGCGACAAAGCGGGCAACACAGTGAGACACAGCGGGGGACACAGAGGGGTACACAGCGGGACACAGCCAGAAACACAGCGTGGACACAGCGGGACACACCGGGACACAGCGTCAATACAGCGGGGACAGAGAGGGTCACAGCAGGGACACAGCGGGACACAGCGGGGGACCCAGCAAGGACACAGCTCGAGACAGCAGGGGACACAGCGAGGACACAGCGGGGGACACAGCAGGTGACACAGCAGGACACAGCGGGGAACACAGCGAGGACACAGCGGGACACAGCGAGACACAGCGTCGATACAGAGGGGACTCAGTGGAGGACACAGCGGGGGAAACAGCGGGGGAAAAAGTGGGACACCACGGGACACAGTGTGACACAGCAGGACACAGCGGGGACACTGCGGGGACACAGCAGGACAAAGCGGGGGACATAGCGGGACACAGTGGCACACAGCGGGGTACACAGCAGGGGACAGCGGAGACAGAGATGGGCCACAGCGGGACACAGCGGTGACATAGCTGGACACAGCGGGGTACACAGCAGGACACAGCGTGGTACACAGCTGTGGACACAACGGGACACAGTGGGGGCACAGCGGGACACAGCGGGACACAGTGGGACACAGCGGGTACAAAGCGTGAGACACAGCGGGGGACAGAGCTGGAGACAGCGGGGGACACAGCCAGGATACAGCGGGACACAGCGTCGATACAGCAGGCACAGAGCGTTACACAGCGTGGTACACACTGTGGACACAACGGGACACAGTGGGGGCACAGGCGGACACAGCGGGACACAGTGGGACACAGCGGGGACAAAGCGTGAGACACAGTGGGGACAGAGAGGGAGACAGCAGGGGACACAGCGAGGAAACAGCGGGACACAGCGGTGACAAAGCGGGGACTCAGCGGGGGACACAGTGGGACACAGCGGGGGACACAGCGGGACACAGTGCGGGACACTGCGGGACACAGTGTGGGACAGAGCGTGGGACACAGCGAGACACAGCGGGGACAAAGCTGGACACAGCGGGGTACACAGAGGGACACAGCAGGGACACAGCGGGGAAACAGCGTGACACAAAAGGACACAGCTGGACACAGCGGGGTACACAGCGGGACACAGCGGACACACAGCGGGGACACAGAGGGACACAGCGGGACACAGCGGGGACAGAGCGGGACACAGTAGGACAAAGCGGGACACAGCGGGGGACACAGCGGGACACAGTGGGGGAACCAGCGAGGACACAGCGGCACACAGCGGGGGACACAGCGAGGACAAAGCGGTGGACACAACGGTGGACACAGCGGGACACAGCGGGGAACACAGCGAGGACACAGCAGGACACAGCGGGAAACACTGCGAGGTCACAGCGGGGGACACAGCGGGACACAGTGCGGGACACTGCGGGACACAGTGTGGGACAGAGCGTGGGACACACCAGGACACAGCGGGGACAAAGCTGGACACAGCGGGGTACACAGAGGGACACAGCGGGGACACAGCGGGGAAACAGCGTGACACAAAAGGACACAGCTGGACATAGCGGGGTACACAGCGGGACACAGCGGACACACAGCGGGGACACAGAGGGACACAGCGGGGACAGAGCGGAACACAGTAGGACACAGCGGGACACAGCGGGGGACACAGCGGGACACAGTGGGGGACCCAGCGAGGACACAGCGGCACACAGCGGACGACACAGTGAGGACACAGCGGTGGACACAACGGTGGACACAGCGGGACACAGCGGGGAACACAGCGAGAACACAGCGGGACACAGAGGGAAACACTGCGAGGTCACAGCGGGGGACAAATCGGGACAACACGGGACACAGTGTGACACAGTGGGACACAGCGGGGACACTGCAGGGGCACAGCGAGACAAAGCGGGCGACACAGCGAGACACAGCGGGGGACACAGCGGGGGCCAGCAGGGGACAGAGAGGGGACACAGAGGGACACAGCGGGGGACACAGAGGGGTACACAGCGGGACACAGCCGGAAACACAGCGCGGACACAGCGGGACACACCGGGACACAGCGTCAATACAGCGGGGACAGAGAGGGTCACAGCAGGGACACAGCGGGACACAGCGGGGGACACAGCGGGACACAGCGGGGACACAGCGGGACACAGCGGGACACAGCGGGGGACACAGCGGAACACAGCATGGGACACAGCAAGGACACAGCAGGACACAGCGGGACACAGCGGCGACACAGCAGGGACACAGCAGGGACACAGCGGGGACACAGCGGGGGACACAGCGGGACACAACGAGGAACACAGCGAGGACACAGCGGGACCCAGCAGGACACAGCGTCGATACAGTGGGGACACAGCAGGACACAGCGGGGTACACAGCTGGGGACACAAAGGAACACAGCGGGGGACACAGCGAGGACAAGCGGGAGACAGCGGGACACAGCGAGGACACTGCGGGAACATAGCGGGACACAGCGGGGTACACAGAGGGACACACCGGGACACAGCTTGGGATACACGGAGGACACAGCTGGACACAGTGGGGGACACAGCGAGGACACAGCGGTACAGTGGGGTGCGGGATACAGCGGGGGACACAGCGGGAGACAGCGGGGGACACAGCGAGGACACAGCGGGACACAGTTGCGACACAGAGGGGACTCAGTGGGGGACACAG
>NW_012305595.1:0-2809 GCF_000151885.1 Dipodomys ordii
ACAGCGGGACACAGCGGGGACACTGCGGGAACATACTGGGACACAGCGGGGTACACAGCGCGACACAGCGCTACAAAGCTAGGGACACTGCGGGGACAAAGCGGCAGACAGCGGGGGACACAGCGGGACACAGCGGCGACACAGAGGGGACTCTGCGGGACAAAGCGGGGGACACAGCGGGACACAGCGGGACACAGCGGGACACAGCGGGGAACAGCGGAGACAGAGAGGGGCCAAAGAGAGACGCACTGGTGACACAGCTGGACACAACGTAGTACACAGCAGGACACAGCCGGGCACACAGCGGGGATACAGCAGGGACACAGTGTTACACAGCGTGGTACCCAGCTGTGGACACAACGGGACAGAGTGGGGGCACAGCGAGACACAGCGGGACACAGCGAGGACACAGCGGGACACATTGGTGACACAGCAGGGGACACAGCAGGACACAGCAGCGGACACAGCGGGGGACACAGCGCGACACAGCGCGACACAGCGGGGGACACAATGGGGACACAGCGGGACACAGCAGGGGACACAGCGAGGACACAGCGGAACATAGTGGGGGACACAGAGAGGACACAGCGGGACACAGCGAGACAAAGCGGGACACAGCCTGGACACAGCAGTAGACACAGCGGGACATAGCACGGGACACAGCTGGGGACACAACGGGACACAGCATGGGACACAGCGAGGACAGAGCGGGACACAGCGGGACACAGCGGGGACACAGCGTCGATACAGCGAGGACACAGCGAGACCCCGCGGGCAACACAGGAAGGAAACAGCGGGACCCAGTGGGACACAGCGTCGATACAGCGGGACACAACGGGGTACACAGCTGGGGACACAACAGGACACAGCGGGGGACACAGCGGTACACAGCAGGACATAGCGGGGGACACAGCGGGACACAGCGGGGGACACAAGGGGACACAGCGGGGGACACTGCGGGACACAGCGGGGAACACAGCGAGGACACAGCGGGGGACACAGCGGGACACAGTGTCGATACAGCGGGCACACAGCGTTACACAGCGTGGTACACAGCTGTGGACACAACGGGACACAGTGGGGGCACAGCGGGACACAGCGGGACACAGTGGGACCCAGCGGGGAAAAAGCGTGAGACACAGCGGGGGACAGAGCTGGAGACAGCGGGAGACACAGCGAGGACACAGCAGGACACAGCGTTGACACAGCGGGGTCTCAGCGGGGGACACAGCGGGAGACAAAGAGGGACACCACGGAACACAGCGGGACACAGCAGGAAACAGCAGTGATACTGCGTGGACACAGTGGGACACAGCGGGGGACACAGCAGGACACAGAGGGGGACAGAGCGGGACACAGTGGCGGACAGAGCGTGGGACACAGCGAGACACAGCGGGGACAAAGCTGGTCACAGCGGGGTACACAGAGGGATACAGCGGGGACGCAGTGGGGAAACAGCGTGACACAGCAGGACACAGCGGGATACAGCGGGGGACACAGCAAGGACACAGCGGCACACAGCATGGGACACAGCAAGGACACAGTGGGACACAGCGGGGGACACAGCGGGACATAGCGGGGGACACAGCGGGGGACACAGCGGGACACAGCGGGGGACAGAGCGAGGACACATTGGGTCACAGCGGGACTCAGCGGGGGACACAGCAGTACACAGCGGGACACAGCGGGCACACAGCAGAGACACAGCGGGGGACACAGCGGGACACAGCGGGGACACAGGGTTGACACAGCGGTACCCAGCGGGACCCAGCGTGTATACAGCAGGGACACGCGGAACACAGTGGGGTACACAGCTTTGGACACTGTGAGGACACAGCGGGACACAGCGGGGACACTGCGGGAACATAGCAGGACACAGCAGGGTACACAGCGGGACACAGCTGGGGACACAGCGGCGACACAGCGGGACACAGCGGAACACAGCGTGAGACAAAGCGGGAGACAGCAGGGGACACAGCGAGGACACAGGGGGACACAGCGGCGACACAGAGGGGACTCAGCGGGGGACAAAGCGGGGGACACAGCGAGGACACAGCAGCACACAGCGGCTACAAAGAGGGGACTCAGCGGTGGACACAGCGGGGAACAAAGAGGGACACCACGGGACACAGTGTGACACAGTGGGACATAGCTGGACACTGCGGGGACACAGCAGGACAAAGCGGGGGACACAGCGGGACACAGCGGGCACACAGCGGGAACACAGCGGGACACAGCGGGGACAGAGCGGGACACAGTCGGACACCGCGGGACACAGCGGGGGACACAGCGGGAGACAAAGAGGGACACCACGGAACACAGCGGGACACAGCAGGAAACAGCAGTGACACTGCGGGGACAAAGTGGGACACAGCGGGGGACACAGCGGGACACAGAGGGGGACAGAGCGGGACACAGTGGGGGACACAGCCGGACACAGCAGGGGAAACAGTGGGGGACACAGCGTGACACAGCGAGGACACAGCGGGACAGAGCGGGACACTGCAGGGCACAGCGGGGGACACAGCGGGCCACAGCGGGGGACAAAGCGAGGACACAGCGGAACACAGAGTGGGACACAGTGAGGACACAGCGGGACACAGCGGGACACAGCGGGACACAGCCGGGTCCCAGCAGTGGACACAGCGGGACACAGCGGGGGACACAGCGGGACACAGAGGGAGACACATGGAGGACTCAGCGGGACAAAGCGGGGACACAGCGGAGACTCACCGGGGGACAAAGCGGGACACCACAGAACACAGTGGGAAACAACGGGACACAGCGGGGAAACTGCGGGAAACAGGGG
>NW_012305596.1:0-2809 GCF_000151885.1 Dipodomys ordii
GTCCCCCCGCTGTGTCCCACTGTGTCTCGCTGTGTAACATGCTGTGTACTGCACAGGTTCCCGCTGTGTCCCCGCTGTGTCCCGCTGTGTCCCGCTGTGTCCCATAGTGTCCCGCTTTGTTCCCCGCTGTGTCCCCCGGTGAGTCCCCACTGTGTCCCCGCTGTGTCCCACTGTGTCCCTCGCTGGGTCCAGCTGTGTACCCCACAGTGTCCCGCTGTGTCTACTGCTGTGTCCCTGCTGTGTCCCACTGTGTTCCGATGTGTCCCGCTATGTCTTCGCTGTGTCCCACGCTGTATTCCGCTATGTCCTCGCTGTGTCCCCCGGTGTGTCCCTTTGTGTCCCCAGCTGTGTACCCGCTGTGTCCCGCTGTGTCCCCGCTGTATCGATGCTGTGTCCCGCTGTGTCCTCGCTGTGTTCCCCGTTTTGTCCCGCTGCGTAACCCTCTGTGTGCCCCTCTCTGTCCCGCTGTGACCCCCGCTGGGTCCCGCTGGGTCTTCGCTATGTTTCCCGTTGTGTCCCGCTCTGTCCCCCGCTGTGTCCCCCGCTGTGTCCTGCTGTGTCCCCCGCTGTGTCTCGTTGTGTCTCGCTGTGTCCCCCGCTGTCCCGCTGTGTCCTCCCTTTGTCCCCCGCTGTGTCCAGCTGTGTCCTCGCTGTGTCCTGCTATGACCCGCCGTGTCCCGCTGTGTCCCCGCTGTGTATCTCCTGTGTCCCCCGCTGTGTCCCGCTGTGTCCCGCTTTGTCCCTGCTGTGACCCACTGTGTCCCTTTGTTTCCCCAGCTGTGTACCCTGCTGTGTCCCATTGTGTCCCCGCTGTATCGAAGCTGTGTCCCGCTGGGTCCCGCTGGGTCCTCGCTGTGTTCCCCGTTGTGTCCCGCTGTGTACTGCTGTGTTCCGCTGTGTCCCCCGCTGTGTCCCGCTGTGTCCCGCTGTGTACTGCTGTGTCCCACAGTGTGTCCCCTTGTGTCCCCGCAGTGTCCCCGCTGTGTCCCGCTGTGTCACACTGTGTCCCGTGGTGTCCGGCTTTGTCACCCGCTCTGTCCCCCGCTGTGTCCGCCGCTTTGTCCCCGCTGTTTCCCGCTGTGTTCCCGCTTTATTGAGGCTGTGTCCCGCTGTGTCCTCGCTGTGTTCCCCTCTGTGTCCCGCTGTGGCCCCCTCTTTGTCCCCCGCTGTGTCCCGCAGTGTCCCCCGCTTTGTCCCGCTAAGTCCCCTGCTGTGTCCCCGCTGTGTCCCTCTGTGTCCCGCTGTGTCCTTGCTGTATCACACGCTCTGTCCCGCTGTGTCCTCACTATGTCCCCCGCTGTGTCCCGCTATGTGCCCCGCTGTGTCCCCGCTGTATCGACGGTGTGTCCCGCAGGGTCCCGCTGGGTCCTCGCTGTGTTCCCTGTTGTGTCCCGCTGTGTCCCCCGCTGTGTCCCGCTGTGTCCCCCGCTTTCTCCCGCTGTGCCCCCCGCTGTGTCTCATGCTTTGTGCCCACTGTGTCCCACTGTGTCCCGCTGTGTCCCGCAGTGTCCCCCACTGTGTCCCTTTGTGTCCCCAGCTGTGTAACCCGCTGTGTAACGCTGTGTACCCGCTGTATCGACGCTGTGTCCCGCTGTGTCCTGCTGTGTCCTTGCTGTATCACACGCTCTGTCCCGTTATGTCCTCACTATGTCCCCCGCTGTGTACCGCTGTGTCCCCCGCTGTGTCCCGCTGTGTCCCCCGCTGTGTCCCCGCTGTATCGACGGTGTGTCCCGCAGGGTCCCGCTGGGTCCTCGCTGTTTTCCCTGTGTGTCCCGCTGTGTCCCCCGCTGTGTCCCGCTGTGTCTCCCGCTTTCTCCCGCTGTGCCCCCCGCTGTGTCTCATGCTTTGTGCCCGCTGTGTCCCACTGTGTCCCGCTGTGTCCCGCTGTGTCCCCCACTGTGTCCCTTTGTGTCCCCAGCTGTGTAACCCGCTGTATAACGCTGTGAATCCCGCTGTATCAAGACTGTGTCCCGCTGAGTCCCGATGTGTCATTGATCTGTTATTCGTGTTGTCCCTCTCTGTCCCCCACTGTGTCCCATGCTCTGTATACTGTGTCCCCCGCTGTGTCCCGTTTTGTCCCGCTGTGTCCCCCGCAGTGTCACGCTGTGTCCCCCGCTGTCTCCCGCTGTGTCCACTGCTGTGTCCCCGCTGTGTCACACTTTTTCCCCCGCTGTGTCCCGCTGTGTCCTCGCTGTGTATCAAAAATGAGTCCAGCTGAGTCCTCGCTGTGTCCCCTGCTGTGTCCCGCTGTGTCCCCCGCTGTGTCCTGATGTGTCCCGCTTTGTCCCGCTGTGTCCCTGCTGTGTCCCAGTGTGTCCCCGCTGTGTCCCCGCTGTGGCCCCTCTGTGTCCCACTGTGTCCCGCTCTGTCCCTGCTGTGTCCTGCTGTGTCCCCACTTTGTGCCCGCTGTGTCCCGCTGTGTACTCCGTTGTGTCAGGCTGTGTCCCCCGCTTTGTCCCGCTGTGGCCCCGCAGTGTCGCCGCTGTGTGCCGCTGTGTCACACTGTGTCCCATGGTGTCCTGCTTTGTCCCGAGCTGTGTCCCCCGCTGAGTACCCTCGGTGTCCTGCTGTGTCCTCCCTGTGTGCCCCGCTTTCTCCCACTTTGTCCCACGCTGTGTCCCACTGTGTCCTCGCTGTGTCCCGCTGTGTCCCGCTCTCTGTCCCGCTGTTTCCCGCTGTGTCCCCCGCTGTGTCCCCCGCTGTGTCCCGCTGTGTCCCCGCAGGGTCACCGCAGTTTCGCGCTGTGTAAACGCTGTGTTCCGTGGTGTCCCGCTTTGTTCCCCGCTGTAACCCCAGCTGAGTCCCCGAC
>NW_012305597.1:0-2809 GCF_000151885.1 Dipodomys ordii
GTTGTCGAGTATGATGTTGAGAGGAGGTGATGATGGAGCTTCATTAAGGAAGATTAGAAGCAGATGTTGAAGCAGAATCAGAAGCAGAACATGAAGTAGAATCTGGAAAATCATTAGTAAGCAGAAGTTGAAGCAGAAAGAGAAGGAGATGAAGGAGAAGCTGATGTAGCATCTGTAGCAACAGAAGAAGAAGAAGCTGAGAATCAGAAGCATAAGAAACAGCAGAAGTACAAGAGCAGAAGCAGAAGCAGCAGGAGAAACCGAAGCAGAAGGTGAAGCAGGATAAGCAGAAGAAGCAGGAGAAGCAGAAGCAGAAGAAACAGGAGAAGCTGAAGAAGCAGAATCATAATCTGAAGCAGAAGGAGAAACCGAAGAAGCACAATCTGAAGCAGAAGCAGAAGAATCAGTAAGAGTAGAATAAGCAGAAGCAGAAGCACCAGGAGAAGCAGATGATGAAGAAGAAGAAGGCGAAAGAGAAGGATTAGGAGTAGGAGAAGCAAAAGGATAAGCAGAAGCAGAATGAGACGCAGAATGAGAAGCAGCACGAGAAGTAGGAGAAGCAGGAGAAGCAGAAGCAGGAGAAGCAGAAGAAGCAGAAGACGCAGAAGCAGAATGAGAAGCAGAAGGAGAAATTGAAGCAGAAGCAGAAGCAGAAGAAGCAGAAGGAGAAGCAGAAGCAGAAGCAGGAGAAGCAGAAAGAGAAGCAGAACGAGAAGCAGGAGAAGCAGAAGAAGATGCATAAAGAGAAGCAGGAGAAGCAGAAGAAGAAGAAGCAGAAGCAGAAGTAGAAGTAGGAGAAGGAGAAGGAAGAGTCGCAGAAGCAATAGGAGAAGCAGAAGGAGAAGCAGAAGCAGAATGAGAAGCAGAAAGAGAAGCAGTAGAAGCAGAAGAAGCAGGAAAAGAAGAAGCAGAAGAAAGAGAAGAAGAAGAAGAAGAAGAAGAAGAAGAAGAAGAAGAAGTAGAAGAAGAAGAAGAAGAAGAAGAAGAAGAAGAAGAAGAAGAAGAAGAAGAAGAAGAAGAAGAAGAAGAAGAAGAAGAAGAAGAAGAAGAAGAAGAAGAAGAAGGGGAAGGGGAAGGAGTAGGAGAAGCATAAGGAGAAGAAATAGAAGCAGAAGGAGCAGAAGCAGGAGAAGCAGAAGCAGTAGAAAAAGAATAAGCATAAGAAGAAGAATCAGAGGGAGAAGCAGAAGAAGGAGAAGGAGCAGCAGAAAGAGAAGTAGAAGGAGAATCAGAAGGAGAAGCAGAAGAAGGAGTAGCAGAAGCAGAAGAAGCAGCAGAAGGAGAAGCAGAAGCAGAAGGAGAAGCAGGAGAAGCAGAAGAAGCAGAAGCGGAAGCGGAAGGAGAAGCAGAAGAAGGAGAAGGAGAAGGAGAAGGAAGGGCAGCAGAAGCAATAGGAGAAGCAGAAGGAGAAGCAGAAATAGAAGCAGAAGAAGCAGAAGAAGCAGGAAAAGCAGAAGCAGAAGAAGGAGAAGAAGAAGAAGAAGAAGAAGAAGAAGAAGAAGAAGAAGAAGAAGAAGAAGAAGAAGTAGAAGAAGAAGAAGAAGAAGAAGAAGAAAAAGAAGAAGAAGAGGAAGAAGAAGAATAAGCAGCAGCATAAGGAGAAGCATAAGGAGAAGCATAAGGAGAAGCATAAGGAGAAGCAGAAGAAGCAGAAGCAGGAGAAGCAGAAGCAGAAGAAAAAGATTAAGCAAAAGAAGCAGAAGGAGAACAAGAAGGAGAAGCAGGAGAATCAGAAGAAGCAGAAGTAGAAGCAGAAAGAGGAGAAGAAGGAGAAGCAAAAGTAGAATCAGAAGAAACAGAAGACGAAGAAGCAGAAGAAACAGAAGCAAAAGGAACAGAAGAAGGAGAAGAGCAGAAGCAGAAGCAGAAGAGAAGCAGAGGCAGAAGGAGAAGCAGAAAGAGAAGCAGGAGAAGCACAAGAAGCAGGAGAAGCAGAAGAAGAAGACGGAGAAGGCGAAAGAGAAGATTAGAAGTAGAGAAGCAAAAGGATAAGCAGAAGCAGAAAGAGACGCAGAAGGAGAAGCAGCACGAGAACTAGGAGAAGCAGGAGAAGCAGGAGAAGCAGAAGCAGGAGAAGCAGAAGAAACAGAAGACGCAGAAGCAGAATGAGAAGCAGAAGCAGAAGGAGAAGCAGAAGCAAAAGGAGAAGCAGAAGCAAAAGGAGAAGCAGAAGAAGGAGAAGGAGAAGCAGAAAGAGAAGCAGAACGAGAAGCAGGAGAAGCAGAAGCAGGAGAAGCAGAATCAGAAGAAACAGAAGAAGGAGAAGAAGCAGAAGCAGAAGGAGAAGCAGAAACAGAAGGAAAAGCAAAAAGAGAAGCAGGAGAAGCAGAAGAAGCAGCAGCAGGAGAAGCAGAAGTAGAAGAAGCCGAAGAAGCAGAAGCAGAACCTGAAGCAGAAGGAGAAGCAGAAGAAGCAGAATCTGGAGAAGCAGAAGCAGAAAGAGAAGCAAAAGCAGAAGGAGAAGCAGAAGAAACAGAAGAAGCAGAGGCAGTAGCAGAAGAAGCAGAAGATGCAGAAGCAGAAGGAGACGCAGAAGGAAAAGCAGTAGAACGAGAAGGAGAAGGAGAAGGAGAAACAGAAGGAGAAGCAGAAAGAGAAGCAGAAGAAGGAGCAGGAGACGGAAAAGCAGCAGGAGGAGCAGAAATAGCAGCAGAAGGAGAAGCAGGAGAAGCAGAAGCATAAGAATCGAAGAAGCAGAAGCAGAACCTGAAGCAGAAGCAGAAGAAACAGTAGAAGTAGAAGCAGTAGCAGTTGTAGCAGAAGCAGAACGAGAAGCAGAAGGAAAAGCAGAAGAACAAGAAGGAGAAGT
>NW_012305598.1:0-2809 GCF_000151885.1 Dipodomys ordii
CTTCTTCTTCTTCTTCTTCTTCTGTATCTTCTGTTTCTGCTTCTCCTGCTTCTGCATTTGTGCTTCTCCTGCTTCTCTTTCTTCTTTTCATTCTTCTGCTTCTCCTTCTGCTTCTCCTATTGCTTCTGCTGCCCTTCCTTCTCCTTCTCCTTCTCCTTCTCCTACTTCTGCTTCTTCTTCTGCTTCTTCTGCTTCTCCTTCTGCATCTTCTTCTGCTTCTCCTTCTGCTGCTTCTTCTGCTTCTGCTTCTCCTTCTCCTTCTTCTGCTTCTCCTTCTGCTTCTCCTTCTCCTTCTCGTTCTTCTGCTTTTCCTACTGCTTTTCCTTCTGCTACAACGAATACTGCTTCTGCTTCTTCTGTTTCTTCTGCTTCTACTTCTGATTTTGATTCTCTTTCTGCTTCTGCTTCTCCTTCTGCTTATCATTCTGCTTCTCCAGATTCTGCTTCTTCTACTAATCCTGCTTCAGGTTCTGCTTCTGCTTCTTCGGATTCTTATGCTTCTGCTTCTTCTGCTTCCCCTCCTTCTCTTTCTGTTTCTCCTTCTGTTTCTGCTTCTCTTTCTGCTTCTCCTTCTGCTACTGCTACTTCTCCT
Source organism: Dipodomys ordii (assembly GCF_000151885.1). NCBI lineage: Eukaryota > Metazoa > Chordata > Mammalia > Rodentia > Heteromyidae > Dipodomys > Dipodomys ordii. The sequence goes on from NW_012305598.1 coordinate 593, forward strand.
TCTTCTGTTTCTTCTGCTTCTGCTTCTCCTGCTTCTCGTTCTGCTTCTCTTCGTCTGCTTCTCTTTCTGCTTCTGCTTCTGCTTCTTCTTCTCCTTCTTCTACTCCTTCTGTTTCTGCTTCTTCTGCTTCTCCTGCTTCTCCTTCTGCATCTCCTTCTGCTTGTGCTTGTCCTTATGCTACTTCTACTACTTCTGATTCTCCTTCTCCGTCTGCTACTGCTTCTTCTGCTTTTCCTGCTTCTCCTTCTGCTTCTCCTCTTGTTCTTCTTCTTTTCCTTCTGCTTCTCCTTCTGATTCTGCATCTTCAGCTTCTTCTGCTAGTGCTTCTGTTTCTTCTGTTTCTTCTGCTTCTCCTTCTGCTTTTGCTTCTCTTTCTGCTTCTGCTTCTCCTTCTTCTTCTCCAGATTCTGCTTCTTCTGCTTCTCCTTCTGCTTCAGGTTCTTCTTCTGCTTCTTCGGCTTCTTCTGCTTCTATTTCTGCATCTCCTTCTGTTTCTGCTTCTCCTTCTGCTTCTTCTCCTTCTTCTATTTCTTCTCCTTCTGCTTCTCCCGCTTCTGCTTCTACTTCTTCTCCTTCTGTTTCTCTTTATGATTATCCTTCTGCTTCTCCTTCTCCTCCTACTTCTGCTTCTCCTTCTGCTTCTGCTTCTCCTTCTGCATCTTCTTCTGTTTCAATTTCTCCTTCTTCTGCTTTTCATTCTGCTTCTGCTTCTCCTGCTTCTGCTTCTCCTGCTTCTCCTTCTCCTTTTCTTTCTGCTTCTGCTTATCCTTCTGTTTCTTCTACTCCAAATCCTTCTCTTTCTCCTTCTCCTTCTTCTGCTTCTGCTTCTCCTTCTGCTTCCTCTTCTGCTTCTTCTCTTTCTTCTACTTCAGCTTCTGTTTATTCTGCTTCTCCTTCTGCTTCTGCTTCTCCTTCTGCTTCTGCTCTTCTCCTTCTTCTGTTTCTTCTGCTTCTGCTTCTCCTGCTTCTTCTGCTTCTGCTTCTCCTTCTGGTTCAGGTTCTGCTTCTGCTTTTTCTGCTTCTTCTCCTTCTGCTTCTCCTGCTTCAGCTTCTTCTGCTTCTCCTGCTACTCTTTCTCCTTCTCCTTCTGCTTCTGTTTCTACTTCTGCTTCTGCTCTTCTCCTTCTTCTGTTTCTTCTGCTTCTGCTTCTCCTGATTCTTCTGCTTCTGCTTCTCCTTCTGCTGCTCCTTCGCCTTCTCCTTCTTCTGCTTCTCCCACTGATTCTGCTTCTTTTGCTTATTCTTTTTCTTCTGATTCTGCTTCTCCTGCTTCTGCTTCTTCTGCTTCTACTGCTTATCCGTATGCTTCTCCTTATGCTTCTCCTTATGCTTCTCCTTATGCTTCTCCTTATGCTTCTCCTTCTTCTTCTTCTTCTTCTTCTTCTTCTTCTTCTTCTTCTTCTTCTTCTTCTTCTTCTTCTTCTTCTTCTTCTTCTTCTTCTTCTTCTTCTTCTTCTTCTTCTTGTTCTTCTTGTTCTTCTTCTTCTTCTCCTTCTTCTTCTTCTTCTTCTTCTTCTTCTTCTTCTTCTTCTTCTTCTTCTTCTTCTTCTTCTTCTTCTTCTTCTTCTTCTTCTTCTTCCTCTTCTTCCTCTTCTTCTTCTTCTCCTTCTCCTTCTCCTTCTTCTTCTTCTTCTTCTTCTTCTTCTTCTTCTTCTTCTTCTTCTTCTTCTTCTTCTTCTTCTTCTTCTTTTTCTTCTTCTTCTTCTTCTTCTTCTTCTTCTTCTCTTTCTTCTGCTTCTGCTTTTCCTGTTTCTTCTGCTTCTTCTGCTTCTCTTTCTGCTTCTCGTTCTGCTTCTGCTTCTCCTTCTGCTTCTCCTATTGCTTCTGCTGCTCTTCTTTCTCCTTCTCCTGCTTCTACTTCTTCGTCTGCTTCTGCTTCTTCTGCTTCTCCTGCTTCTCCTTCAGCATCTCCTTCTGCTTGTGCTTGTCCTTATGTTTCTTCTTCTGCTTCTGCTTCTCCTTCTGCTTCTTCTGCTTCTCCTTCTGATTGTCTTTCTGCTTCTCCTTCTGTTTTTCCTTCTCCTTCTTCTGCTTTTCCTTCTGCTTCTCCTACTGCTGCAACTGCTACTGCTTCTGTTCTTCTGTTTCTTCTGCTTCTCCTTCTGCTTTTGATTCTCTTTCCGCTTCTGCTTCTCCTTCAGCTTCTCATTCTGCTTATCCAGATTCTGCTTCTTCTGCATCTCCTGCTTCTCCTTCTGCTTCAGGTTCTGCTTCTGC
>NW_012305599.1:0-2809 GCF_000151885.1 Dipodomys ordii
TCACCTTGCTGTGTTCCCCTCTGTGTCTCGCTGTGTACCCCTCTGTGTCCTCCGATGTGTCCCGCTGTGTCACACTGTGTACTGCTGTGTCTCCCGCTAAGTCCCGCTGTGTCCCAATGTGCCCTCGCTGTGTCCCCCGCTGTGTCCCGCTGTATCCCCCCTTTGTCCCCCGCTATGTCCCGCTGTGTCCCGCTGTGTCCACCGCTGTGTCCTGCTGTGTCACAATGTGTCCCATGGTGTCCCGCTGTGTCCCCCGCTTTGTCCCTCTGTGTCCCCCTCTTTGTCACCGCTGTGTCCCGCTGTGTCCTCGCTGTGTCCCCCGCTATCTCCCGCTCTGTCCCCCGCTGTGTCTCACGCTTTGTCCCCGCTGTGCCCCACTGTGTCCCGCTTTGTCCCGCTGTGCCCCCACTGTATCCCGTTGTGTCCACAGCAGTTTACCACGCTGTGTAACGCTGTGTCCCCGCTGTGTCCCCCGCTGTGTCCTCGCTGTGTCCCCCGATGTATCCCGCTGTGTCCTCGATGGGTCCCCCGCTGTGTCCGGCTGTGACCCCGCTGTGTCCCACTGTGTCCCGCTGTGTCCTGCTCTGTCGCTGCTGTGTCCTCACTGTGTACTCCGTTGTGTCAGGCTGTGTCAACGCTGTGTCGCTGTGTCCCCTCTCTGTCTCCGCTGTCCCCCGCTGTGTCCTCCATTGTGTCCCGCTGTGTCCCGCTGTGTCTCCCGCTTTGTCCCGCTGTGTCCCCGGCTTTGTCCCACTGTATCCCCCGCTGTGTCCCGCGCTGTGTCCCGCTGTGTCCCCCGCTGTGTCCCGCTGTGTCCTTGATGTGACCCCCGCAGTGTCCCGCTGTGTCCCCCGCTGTGTCCCGCTGTGTCATGCTGTTTCCCCACTGTGTCCCCGCTCTGTCACTGTGTAGCCCGCTGTGTCCAGCTTTGTCCCTGTTGTTTCTCACTGTGTCCCACGCTCTATCCCCCACTGTGTCCCGCTGTGTCCCCCGCTCTGTCCCGCTGTGTCCCGCTGTGTCCCCCGCTGTGTCCCCCGCTGTGTCCTCGCTGTGTCCCCCTATGTATCCCGCTGTATCCTTGATGGGTCCCCGCTGTGTCCGGCTGTGTCCCCCGCTGTGTCCCGCTGTGTCCCGCTCTGTCCCTGATGTGTCCTCGCTGTGTTCTCCATTGTGTCAGGCTGTGTCAACACTGTGTCTCGCTGTGTCCCCTCTCTGTCTCCTCTGTCCCCCGCTGTGTCCCCCTCAGTGTCCCGCTGTGTCCCGCTGTGTCTACTGCTGTGTCCCTGCTATGTCGTTCTGTGTCTCGCTGTGTCCCCCTGTGTCCTCGCTGTGTCCCCCGCTGTGTCCCCGCTGTATCGACGCTGTGTCCCGCTGTGTTCTCGCTGTGTCCCCCGCTGTGTTCCGCTGTGTCCTTGCTGTGTCCCCGGCTGTGTCCCGTTGTGTCCCCTGCTGTGTACCCCGCTGTGTCCCACTGTGTTCCCACTGTATCCCTCTGGGTCCCGCTTTGTCCTCGCTGTGTTCCCCACTGTGTCCCTCTGTGTACCCCTCTGTGTCCCCCGCTGTGTCCCGATGTGTCCCGCTGTGTACTCCGTTGTGTCAGGCTGTGTCACTGCTGTGTCTCGCTGTGTCCCCTCTCTGTCTCCGCTGTCCCCCGCTGTGTCCCCCGCTGTGTCCCGCTGTGTCCCGCTGTGTCCCCCGCTTTGTCCAGCTGTGTCCCCGGAGTGTTCCCGCTGTGTCCCGCTGTGTCACACTGTGTCCCATGGTGTCCTGCTTTGTCCCCCGCTGTGTCCCCCGCTGAGTCCGCTCTGTGTCGCCGCTGTGTCCTGCTGTGTCTTTGCTGTGTCCTCCGCTGTCTCCCACTTTGTCCCACGCAGTGTCCCGCTGTGTCCTTGCTGTGTCGCCCGCTGTGTCCCACTGTGTCCCTGCTGTGTCCCAAGCTGTCTCCCGCTGTGTCCCGCTGTGTACCCCGCTGTGTCCCGCTATGTTCCTGCAGTGTCCCCGCTGTTTCCCGCTGTGTCCTCGCTGTGTCCCCCGCTGTGTTCCGTTGTGTCCCCAGCTGTGTACCCCGCTGTGTCCCGCTGTGTCCCCGCTGTATCAAAGCTGTGTCCCGCTGGGTCCCGCTGTGTCCTCCCTGTGTTCCCTGCTGTGTCTCGCTGTGTCTCCACTGTGTGCCCGCTGTGTCCCGCTGTTTACTCTGTTGTGTCCAGCTGTGTCACCTGGTGTCCCGCTGTGTCCTCGCTGTGTCCCCCGCTGTGTTCTGCTATGTCCTCGCTGTGTCCCCCGCTGTGTCCGGTAGTGTCCACAGCTGTGTACCCTGCTGTGTCCCGCTGAGTGCCCGCTGTATCGACGCTGTGTCCCGCTGGTTCCCTCTGTGTCCTCTCTGTGTCCCCCGCTGTGTCCCGCTGTGTCCTGCTGTGTCCTCGCTGTGTCCCCACTGTGTCCCGCTGTGTCCCCGCTGTGACCCGTTGTGTCCCCAGCTGTGTACCCATCTGTGTCCCGCTGTGTTCCAGCTGTATCGACGCTGTGTCCCGCTGTGTCCTCGCTGTGTTGCCCGCTGTGTCCCGCTGTGTAACCCTCTGTGTCCCCCGCTGTGTCCCGCTGTGTCACGCTATGTACTGCTGTGTCTCCCGCTGAGTCCCGCTGTGTCCCCGCTGTGTTCCAATGTGTCCTCGCTGTGTCCCCCGCTGTGTCTCGCTGTGTCCCCCCTTTGTCACCCGCTGTGTCCCGATGTGTCCCGCTGTGTCCTCGCTGTGTCCCCCGACTGTGTCCCGTTGTGTCCCCAGCTGTGTACCCCGCTGTGTCCCGCTGT
>NW_012305600.1:0-2809 GCF_000151885.1 Dipodomys ordii
TCACTGTGTTCCGCTGTGTCCCGCTGTGTCCCGAGCTGTGTCCCGCTGTGTCCCCGCTGTATCGATGCTGTGTCCCGCTTGGTCCCGCTGTGTTCCCCCTTTGTCCCCCGCTGTGTCCCACTGTGTCCCGCTGTCTCCCCCGCTGTGTCCCTATGTGTCCCACGCTTTGTCTCCCTGTGTCCCCCCAGTTTCCCCGCTGTGTCCCGCTGTTTCCCACTGTGTTCTGTGGTGTCCCGCTTTGTCCCCCGCTGTGTCTCCCGGTGAGTCGCCGCTGTGTCCCCGCTTTGTCCCGCTGAGTCCTCCATGTGTTCCCCGCTGTGTCCTGCTGTGTCCGGCTGTGTCCCCCGCTGTGTCCCACTGTGTCCTCACTGTGTCCCCCTCTGTGTCCCGCTGTGTCCCCCGCTATGTCCCGCTGTGTCCAGCTGTGTCCCGCTCTGTCCCCGCTTTGTGCCCGCTGTGTCCCGCTGTGTACTCCGTTGTGTCCAGCTGTGTCACCGCTGTGTCCCGCTGTGTCCTCTCTTTGTCTCCACTGTCCCCCGCTGTGTCCCCCGCTGTGTCCCGCTGTGTCCTGCTGTGTCCCCCGCTTTGTCCTGCTGTGTCGACGCAGTGTTCCCTCTGTGTCCTGCTGTGTTACACTGTGTCCCATGGTGTCCCGATTTTTCCCCACTGTTTCCCCCTCTGAGTCCCCTTTGTGCCCCACTGTGTCCCGCTGTGTCCTAGCTGTGTCCCCCGCTGTGTCCCGCTGTGTCCCCGCTGGGTCACAAGCTGTGTCCTGCTGTGTCCCGCTGTGTACCCCGCTGTGTCCCGCTATGTTCCCGCAATGTCCCCGCTGTGTCCCGCTGTGTCCCACTGTGTCCTCGCTGTGTAACCCGCTGTGCCCCGTTGTGTCCCCAGCTGTGTACCCCGCTCTGTCCCGCTGTGTCCCCGTTGTAATGACGCTGTGTCCCGCTGGGTCCCGCTGTGTCCTCGCTGTGTCCCGCTGTGTACCCCTCTGTGTCCGCCGCTGTGTCCCGCTGTGTCCCGATGTGTACTGCTGTGTCCCCCACTGAGTCCCGCTGTGTACCCGCTGTGTCCAAATGTGTACTCACTGTGTCCCCCGCTGTGTCCCGCTGTGTCCTCCCTGTGTCCCCCACTGTGTCCTGCTGTGTCCTCAATGTGTCCCCCGCTGTGTCCCGTTGTGTCCCCAGCTGTGTACCCCGCTGTGTCCCACTGTGTCCTCGCTGTATCGACGCTGTGTCCCGCTGTGTCCCGCTGTGTCCTCGCTGTGTTCCCCGCTGTGTCCCGCTGTGTCCCCCGCTGTTTCCCCGCTGTGTCCCTCTATGTACCCCGCTGTGTATAGCTTTGTCTCTGATGTGTCTAGCTGTGTCTCATGCTGTGTCCCCCTCTGTGTCCCGCTGTGTCCCCCGCTATGTCCCGCTGTGTCCAGCTGTGTCCCGCTCTGTCCCCGCTTTGTGCCCGCTGTGTCCCGCTGTGTACTCCGTTGTGTCCAGCTGTGTCACCACTGTGTCCCGCTGTGTCCTCTCTTTGTCTCCACTGTCCCCCGCTGTGTCCCCCGCTGTGTCCCGCTGTGTCCCCCGCTTTGTCCCGCTGTGTCGACGCAGTGTTCCCTCTGTGTCCTGCTGTGTCACACTGTGTCCCATGGTGTCCCGCTTTTTCCCCCGCTGTTTCCCCCGCTGAGTCCCCTTTGTGTCCCCACTGTGTCCCGCTGTGCCCCGCTGTGTCCTAGCTGTGTCCCCCGCTGTGTCCCGCTGTGTCCCGCTGTGTCCACGCTGTGTCCCCCGCTGTCTCCCGCTCTGTCCCCCGCTGTGTCTCGCGCTTTATCCCTTCTGTGTCCCACTCTGTCCCGCTGTGTCCCGCTGTGCCCACACTGTGTCCCGTTGTGTCCACAACTCTGTATCCCGCTGTGACACCGCTGAGTCCCCGCTGTGTCCCCGCTGTGTCCCCCGCTGTTTCCCACTCTGTCACATGCTGTGTCTCACGCTTTGTCCCCACTGTGTCCCACTGTGTCCCGCTGTGTCCCGCTGTGCCCACACTGTGTCCCGTTGTGTCCACAGCTGTGTACCACGCTGTGTAACGCTGTGTCCCCGCTGTATCTACGCTGTTCCACGCTGTGTCCCGCTGTGTCCCCCGCTGTGTCCCCCGCTGTGTCATGCTGTGTCCTCCCTTGTCCCCCACTGTGTCCCTCGCTGTGTCCCCGCTGTGTCCCACTGTGTCCCCGCTGTGTCCCCCTCTGTGTTCCCGCTGTGTCACACTGTGTCCCCACTGTGTCTCGCTGTGTTCCGCTGTATCCTCTCTGTGTCCAGCTGTGTCCCGCTATGTCCCGCTTTGTCCCCCGCTGTGTGCCCGCTGTGTCCCCCGCTGTATCCCGCTGTGTCCCACTGTGTCCCGCTGTTTCCCCTGCTGTGTCCCGCTGTGTCCCGCTGTGTCCCCACTGTGTCCTGCTGTGTCCCCTGCTGTGTCCCCGCTGTGTCCCCGCTGTGTCCCGCTGTGTCCCGCTGTTTCCCCCGTATGTCCCGCTGTGTCCCCTGCTGTGTCCCCTGCCGTGTCCCGCTGTGTCCCCGCTGTGTCGACGCTGTGTCCCCTGCTGTGTCCTGCTGTGTCCCCACTGTGTCCCCGCTGTGTCCCTGCTGTCCCCAGCTGTGTCCCGCTGTGTCCGCGCTGTCCCCTGGTGTATCCCCGCTGTCCCCCGCTGTGTTCCCCGCTATGTCCTGCACTGTCCCCCTGGTTCCCGGTGTGTCCCGCTGTGTCCCCCGCTGTGTCCGCACTGTGTTCCACTGTGTCCCGCTGTTTCCCCTGCTGTGTCCCGCTG
>NW_012305601.1:0-2809 GCF_000151885.1 Dipodomys ordii
CTGTGAACCTATGTGTCCTGCTGTGTACCCTGCTATGTCCCGCTATGTTCCCGCAGTGTCTCCGCTGTGTACCGCTGTGTCCCGCTGTGTCCCATGGTGTCCCGCTTTGTCCCCGCTGTGTCCCCCGGTGAGTCCCCGCTGTATCCCCGCTGTGTCCTCCCTGTGTCCCCTGCTGTGTCCCGCTGTGTCCCCCGCTGTGTCCCGCTGTGTCTTCTGTTGTGTCCCCGCTATGTCCCGCTGTGTCCCGCTGTGTCCAGCTGTGTCCTCGCTGTGTCCCCCGCTGTATTCTGCTGTGTCCTCGCTGTGTCCCCCGATGTGTCCGTTTGTGTCCCCAGGTGTGTACCCGCTGTGTCCCGCTGTGTCCCCGCTGTATCGACGCTGTGTCCCGCTAGGTCCTGCTGTGTCCTCGCTGTGTTCCCCGCCTTGTCCGGCTGTGTACCCTTCTGTGTACCCCTCTGTGTCCCACTGTGTCCCCCGCTGTGTCCCGCTGTGTCCCGCTGTGTCCCTCTGGGAACTGCTGTGTCCTCCACTGAGTCCCGCTGTGTCCCTGCGGTGTCACCCCTGTGTCCCCCGCTGTGTCCCCCTGTGATCCGCTGTGTCCCCCGCTGTGTCCCTCTCTGTGTCCTCGCTGTGTCCCCCACTGTGTCCTCGCTTTGTCCCCCACTGTGTCACGCTGTGTCCTCGCTGTGTCCCCCGCTGTTTCCCGCTGTGTCCTTCGCTGTGTCCTCGCTGTGTCCCCCACTGTGTCCTCGCTTTGTCCCCCGCTGTGTCATGCTGTGTCCTCGCTGTGTCCCCCACTGTGTTCCGCTGTGTCCCTGCTGGGAAACGCTGTGTCCCGCTGTGTCCCCGCTGTGTCCCCGCTGTGTCCCGCTGTGTATCCCGCTGTGTCCAGCTTTGTCCCCGCTGTGTCTCGCTATGTCCTACGCTCTGTCCCCCACTGTGTCCCGCTGTGTCCCCCGCTGTGTCCCGTTGTGTCCTACGCTGTGTCTTGCTGTGTCCCCGCAGGGTCAACGCTGTTTCCCCTGTGTCCTCGCTGTGTCCCCCGCTGTGTTCCGCTGTGTCCCCCGCTGTGTCTCGCTATGTCCCGCTGTGTGAATGCTGTGACCTGCTGTGTCCCGCTGTTTCCCCGCTGTGTCCCCGCTGTATCGACGCTGTGTCCCACTGGGTCCCTTTGTGTCCTTGCTGTGTTCCCCGCTGTGTCCCGCTGTGTACCCCTCTGTGTCCCCCTCTTTGTCCCGCTGTGTTCCCCGCTGAGTCCCGTTGTGTCCCCGCTGTGTGCCCCCTGTGACCCCAGCTGTGTCCCGCTGTGTTCCGCTGTGTCCCCCGCTGTGTCATCCGCTGTGTCCTCGCTGTGTCCCCCGCTGTGTCCCGCTGTGTCCTCGCTGTGTCAACCGCTGTGTCCCGCTGTGTCCCCCGCTGTGTCCCGCTGTGTCCCTGCTGTGACCCGCTGTGTCCCTGCTGTGTCCCCGCTGTGTCCCCCTGTGTATCCCGCTTTGTCCCCCGCTGTGTCCCGCTGTGTCCTCGCTGTGTCCCCCGCTGTGTCCCGCTGTGTATTCCGCTGTGTCCTGCTATGTTCCCGCAGAGTCCCCGCTGTGTCCCGCTGTGTCCCACTGTGACCCGTGGTGTCCCAGTTTGTCCCCAGCTGTGTCCCCCGGTGAGTCCCTGATGTGTCCCCGCTGTGTCTTGCTCTGTCCTCCCTGTGTCCCCCTCTGTGTCCCCCTGTGTCCCCCACTGGGTCCTGCTGTGTCTACTGCTGTGTCCCCGCTGTGTCCCGCTGTGTCCCGCTGTGTCCTCACTGTGTCCCACGCTGTGTTCCGTTGTGTCCTTGCTGTGTCCCCCGATGTGTCCCGTCGGGTCCTCAGCTGTGTACCCTGTTGTGTCCCACTGTGTCCCCGCTGAATCGACGCTGTGTCCCGCTGTGTCCCGCTGGGTCCTCGCTGTGTTCCCCGCTGGGTCCTGATGTGTACCCCTCTGTGTCCTCCTTTGTGTCCCGCTGTGTCCGACACTGTGTCCCGCTGTGTCCGTTGTATCCCCCGCTGTGTCCCTGCTGTGTCCCCGCTGTGTCCCCCTATGTACTGCTCTGGCCCCGCTGATCCCGCTGTGTCCCAGCTGTGTCCCGCTGTGTCCCCGCTGTATCGACGCTGTGTCCCGCTGTGTCTCCCCCTGTGTCCCGCTGTGTACCCCGCTGTGTCCCGCTGTGTACCCCTCTGTGTCCCCCGCTGTGTCCCGCTGTGTCACCCGTTGTTTCCCCGATGTGTCCCTGCTGTGTCCCGCTGTGTCCCACCTGTGACCCCTCTGTGTCTGGCTGTGTCCCGCTGTGTCCCCCGCTGTGTCTCCCGCTGTGTCCCACTGTGTCCTCCGCTGTGTCCCACTGTGTCCATTGCTGTGTCCCCATTGTGTCCTGCTGTTTCCCTGCTATGTCCCGCTGTGTCCCCACTGTGTCCCGCTGTGTCCTCGCTGTGTCCCGTGCTGTCTGCCGCTCTGTCCCCCGCTGTGTCTCACGCTTTGTCCCCGCTGTGTCCCACAGTGTCCCGCTCTGTCCCGCTTTGTCCCCTACTCTGTCCCTTTGCATCCCCTGCTGTGTACCCGCTGTGTCCCGCTGTGTCCCCGCTGTATTGACGCTGTGTCCCACTGGGTCCCGCTGTGTCCTCGCTGTGTCCCCCGCTGTGTCTCACTGTGTCCCCCGCTGTGTCCCGCTGTGTCTACTGCTGTGTCCCTGCTGTGTCCCGCTGTCTCCCGCTGTGTGTCCCGCTGTGTCTACAAGCTATGTCCCTGCTGTGTGCCGCTGTGTCCCGCTGTGTCCTGCTGT
>NW_012305602.1:0-2809 GCF_000151885.1 Dipodomys ordii
GCTGTGTCCCCCGCTGAGATAGCTCTGTCCCGCTGTGTCCCGCTGTGTCCCGCTTTGTCCCGCTGTGTCCTCGCTGTGTCCCCCGCTGTGACCGCTCTGTCCCACTGTGTCCCGCTGTGTCCCGCTGTGTCCCGCTGTGTCCCTGCTGTGTCCCTGTGTGTCCCGCTCTATCCCTCGCTCTGACCCCTGTGTCCTGCTGTGTCCTGCTGTGTTCCGCTTTGTCCCCCGCTGTGTCCCTGCTGTGTCCCTGCTGTGTCCAGCTGTGTCCCGCTGTGTCCCGCTGTGTCCCGCTGTGTCCTCGCTGTGTCCCCCGCTGAGACCGCTCTATCCCCCGCTCTGTCCCCCAGTGTCCTGCTGTGTCCCGCTGTGTCCCGCTGTGTCCCTCACTATGTCTAGTTGTGTCCCAGCTGTGTACCCCGCTGTGTCCCCCTTTGTCGTCGCTGTTTCGACGCTGTGTCCCGCTGTGTCCCGATGTGTCCTCGCTGTGTTCCCCGCTGGGTCCTGCTGTGTCCCCCGCTCTGTCCTTCGCTGTGTCCCCCGCTGAATCCCCGCTGTGTCCTCGCTGTGTCCCCCGCTTTTACTGCTCTGTCCCTCTGTTTCCTGCTGTGTCCCGCTGTGTCCCGCTGTGTCCCCGCTGTGTTCCCGCTGTGTCCCGCTCTTTCCCCCACTCTGTCCCCCAGGGTCCTGCTTTGTCCCGCTGTGTCCCGCTGTGTCCCCCACTGTGTCCCGTTGTGTCCCAGCTGTATACCCCGCTGTGTCCCCCTGTGTCGTCGCTGTTTCGACGCTGTGTCCCGCTGGGTTCCGCTGTGTCCTCGCTGTGTTCCCCGCTGTGTCCCGCTGTTTCCCCCACTCTGTCCTCTGCTGTGTCCCCCGCTGAGTCCCGCTCTGTCCCTCGCTGTGTCCTGCTGTATCACGCTGTGTCCCGCTCTGTCCCTGCTGTGTCCCGCTGTGTCCCCCGGTGATCCCCGCTGTGTCCTCGCTGTGTCCCCGCTGTGTCCCGCTTTTTCCTCACAGTGTCCACTGCTGTGTTCCGCTGTTTCCCCCGCTGTTTCCCCCGCTGTGTCCCGCTATTTCCCCCGCTTTGTCCCCCGCTGTGTCCTGCTGTGTCCTGCTGTGTCCCCAGCAGTGTCCAGCTGTGTCCCCGCTGTGTCCCCTGCTGTGTCCCCCGCTGTGTCCGGCTGTGTCTCCCGCTCTGTCCTCCGCTGTGTCCCCCGCTGAATCCCCGCTGTGTCCTCGCTGTGTCCCCCGCTGTGTCCCTCTCTGTCCCTCGCTGTGTCCTGCTGTATCACACTGTGTGCCACTCTGTCCCCGCTGTGTCCCGCTGTGTCCCCCGCTGTGTCCCCTGCTGTGTCCTCGTTGTGTCCCCGCTGTGTCCCGTTTTTTCCTCACAGTGTCCACTGCTGTGTCCCGCTGTTTCCCCCGCTGTGTCCCGCTATTTCCCCCGCTTTGTCCCCCGCTATGTCCCGCTGTGTCCTGCTGTGTCCCCCGAAGTGTCCAGTTGTGTCCCCGCTGTGTCCCCTGCTGTGTCCCCCGCTCTGTCCGGCTGTGTCCCCCGCTTTGTCCCGCTGTGACCAATGCTGTGTCCCCGCTGTGTCCAGCTGTGTCCCCCACTGTGTTCTGCTGTGTTCCGCTTTGTCCCCCTCTGTGTCCCCGCTGTGTCCAGCTGTGACCCACGGTGTCCCGCTGTGTCACACTGTGTCCCCAGCAGAGTACCGCTGTGTCCCTGCTGTGTCCCGCTGTGTCCTTGCTGTGTCCCTTGCTGTGTCCCTTGCTGTGTCCCGCTTTGTCCCCCCTGTGTCAGCCACTGTGTCCTGCTGTATCCCCCGCTGTGTCCCGCTTTGTCCCCAGCTGTGTCCCCCGCGTTGTACTCGCTGTGTCCCTCTGTTTCCTTCTGTGTCCCCCGCTGTGTCCCGTTGTGTCCCCCGCTGTGTACCCCGCTGTGTCCCACTGTGTACCACGCTGTGTCCCGCTGTGTCCCCCGCTGTGTCCCGCTGTGTCCCCCGCAGTGTCCAGCTGTGTCCCACTGTGTCCCCTGCTGTGTCCCCCGCTGTGTCCCCCTGTGTCCCCCGCTGTGTCCCGCTGTGTTTCACTTTGTCCCCCGCTGTGTCCTGCTGTGTCCTTGCTGTGTCGCCCGCTGTGTCCCGCTGTGTCCTCCGCTGTGTCTCGCTGTGTCCCGCTGTGTCCCTCTGTGCCTCCGTTGTGTCTCCCGCTTTGTCCCGCCGTGTCCCCCGCTGTGTCCCGCTGTGTCTACTACTGTGTTCCTGCTGTGTCCCGCTGTGTCCCACTGTGTCCCCCTGTGTCCCTGCTGTGTCCCACGCTGTGTTCTGCTGTGTCCTCGCTGTGTCCCCCGATGTGTCACTTTGTGTCCCCAGCTGTATAACGCACTGTGTCCCTGCTGTATCAACGCTGTGTCCCGCTGTGTCCCGCAGTGTCCTCGCAGTGTCCTCCACTGTCTTCCGCTTTGTCCCACGCTGTGTCCCGATGTGTCCTAGAGTGTCCTTGCTGTGTCCCCCGCTGTGTCCCACTGTGTCCCGCTGTGTCCCGGGGTGTCCCGCTTTGTCCCCCGCTGTGTCCCCCGGTGAGTCCCCGCTGTGTCCCCAATGTGTCCCGCTGTGGCCTCCCTGTGTCCCCCGCTATGTCCCGCTGTTTTCTCGCTGTGTTCCCCGATGTGTCAGGCTGTGTACCCCTCTGTGTCCCCATCTGTGACCTGCTGTGTCCCCCGCTGTGTCCCGCTTTGTCCCGCTGTGTACTGCTGTGTCCCCCGATGAGTCCCGCAGTGTCCCTGCTGTGTCCCCGCTGTGTCCCCCGC
>NW_012305603.1:0-2809 GCF_000151885.1 Dipodomys ordii
CTTGTCACAGTTTTTTTTCATCGGGTCTCTTCAGATGACATATTTGGACTTTTTTTGGTTTTTTTTTTTTTACTTTACATTTCTCTTCGGGGTCACAGCAGGGTTACAGCGGGACACAACGGGACACAGCAGGACACAGCATGACACAGCTGGGACACAGCAGGGACACAGCAGGGACACAGTGGGGGACACAGCGGGACAAAATGGGACACAGCGGGGGACACAGTAGGACAGAGCAGGGGACACAGTGGGGGACAGAGGGGGACACCACGAATAAGAGAGCAAGGACACAGCGGGACCCAGCGGGACACAGCCTTGATACAGCGGGATTCACAGCGTTACACAGCGGGTTACACAGCTGGGGACACAAAGGGACACAGTGGTGGACACAGCGGGACACAGCAGGACAGAGTGGGACACAGACGGGATAAAGCGTGAGACACAGCGGGGGACAGAGCGGGAGACAGCGGGGGACACAGCGAGGACACAGCGGGACACAGCGGGGACACAGCGGGGACTCAGCTGGGGACACAGCGGGGGACAAAGCGGGACACCACTGACACAGCGGGACACAGCGTGAAACAGCGGTGACCCTGCGGGGACACAGCGGGACACAGCGGGACAGAGTGGGGGACACGGCGGGACACAGCGGGGGACAGAGCACGAGACACAGCGAGACACATCTGAGACAAAGCTATACACAGCGGGGTACATAGAGGGACACAGCGGGGAAACAGCGGGGGACACAGCGGGACACAGCGGGGAACACAGCGAGGACACAGCGGGACACAGCGGGACACAGCATCGATACAGCGAGGACACAGTGGGACACAGCGGGGTACACAGCTGCGGACCCAACGGGACACAGCGGGGGACACATTGAGGACACAGCAGGACACAGCGGGGGACACAGGGGGGACACAGTGGGACACAGCGGGGGACACAGCGAGTACACATTTGGACACATCGGGGACACAGCGGGACTCAGCGGGGGACACAGCAGTACACATCGAGACACAGCGGGACACAGCGGGGGACACAGAGGGGTACACAGCGGGACACAGCGAGGACCCAGCGGGACCCAGCGGGACACAGCATCATTACAACGGGGACACAGCGGGACAGAGTGGGGTACACAGCTGGGGACACAACGGGGCACAGCAGGGGACACAGCGAGGACACAGTGGGACACAGCGGGACACAGCGGGGACATTGCGGGAACATAGCGGGACAGAGCGGGACACAGTAGGACAAGCTTGTGACACAGCGGGGACACAGCGGGACACAGCGGGGGACACAGCGGGACACAGCCGGACACAGCCGGGGACACAGCGGGACACAGCGAGAGACACAGCGGGGGACACAGCGGGACACAGCGGGGAACAAAGAGAGGACACAGCGGGACCCAGCTGGACACAGCATCAATAGAGCGGGGACACAGCGGGACACAGCGGTGACACAACGGGACTCAGTGGGGGACACTGCGGGACCCAGCGGGACCCAGCGGGGACACAGCAAGGACACAGCGGGGGACACAGCGGGACACAGCGGGACACAGCGGGGGACACAGCGAGTGACACAGCGGGGGACACAGAGGGACACAATGGGGAATACAGAGAGAGACACAGCAGGGCGCAGCGAGACACAGCCTGGATACAGCAGGGACACAGCGGGGTACACATCTGTTGACACAACGGGACACAGTGGGGGACACAGCGGGACACAGCGGGGCACAGCAGGGACAAAACGGGAGACACAGTGGGGAACAGAGCAGGACACAGCGGGGGACACAGAGAGGACACAGTGGGGACACAGCGAGACTCAGCCGGGGACACAGCGGGGGACAAAGCGGGACACCACGGGACACAGCGGGACACAGCGGGGTCACTGCGGGACACAGTGGGGGACAAAGCGGGACACAGCGGGACACAGCGGGACCGAAGCGGGACACAGCGGGACACGGCGGGGGACACAGCAGGACACAGAGGGGGACACAGCGAGGACACAGCGGGACACAAAGGGACACAGCAGGGGACACAGCGAGGACACAGTCGGGGACAAAGTGGGGGAAACAGCTGGACACAGCGGGGAACACAGCGAGGACACATCGGGACCCAGCGGGACACAGCGTCGATACAGCGGAGACACAGCGTTACACAGCATGGTACAAAGCTGTGGACACAACGGGACACAGTGGGGGCACAGCGGGACACAGCGGGACGCAGTGGGACACAGCGGGACACAGCGGGACACAGCGGGGACAGAGCGGGACACAGTCGGACACAGCGGGACACAGCGGGGGACACAGCGGGGACAAAGAGGGACACCACGGAACACAGCGGGACACAGCAGGAAACAGCAGTGACACTGTGGGGACACAGTGGGAAACAGCGGGGGACACAGCGGGACACAGAGGCGGACAGAGTGGGACACAGTGGGGGACACAGCTGGACACAGCAGGGGAAACAGTGGGGGACACAGCGGGACACAGCGGGACACAGCGAGGACACAGCGGGACAGAGCGGGACACTGCAGGGCACAGCGGGGGACACAGCGGAGGACACAGCGAGGACACAACGGAACACAGAGTGGGACACAGTGAGGACACAGCGGGAAACAGCGGGACACAGCCGGGTCCCAGCAGTGGACACAGCGGGACACAGCGGGGGACACAGCGGGACACAGCGGGGGACACATGGAGGACTCAGCGGGACAAAGCGAGGACACAGCGGCGACTCACCGGGGGACACAGCGGTGGACAAAGCGGGACACCACAGAACACAGTGGGAAACAGCGGACACAGAGGTGA
>NW_012305604.1:0-2809 GCF_000151885.1 Dipodomys ordii
TCTGTACCCCCGCTGTCCACCGATGTGTCTGGCAAGCTAAGTCCCGCAGTGTCCCCGCAGAGTCCCAGCTTTGAAAAAACTGAGTCCCCGTGATGACCCGCTTTTTTCCATCTATGTCCACTGATGAGTCCCCTCTGTGTCCCCCGCTGAGTCCAGCTGAGTCCTCGCTGAATCCTCTGCTGTCTCCCGCTTTGTCCCACGCTGTGTCCTACTGAGTCCCACAGTATCCCTACTGTATCCACAGCAGAGTCCCGCTATGTCCTGCAGTGTCCCCCGATGTGACCTGCTGTGTCCCGCTTTGTCCCCGCTGAGTCCCCGCTGAGTCCCGCTGTGTACCCCGCTGTGTCTCGCTGTGTCCCCGCAGATTCACCGCTGTTTCACGCAGTGTCCTACTGAGTTCCGTGGTGTCCCGCTATGTCCCCCGCTGTGTCCCGCTGTGTCCTCGCTGTGTCCCCTGCTCTCTCCCGCTTTGTACCACACTGTGTCATGCTGTGTCCCGCTGTGTCCTCGCTGTGTCCCCCGCTGTGACCTGCTGTGTTCCCGCTGTGTCCCAAGCTGTGTCCCGCTGTGTCCCGCTGTGTGCCATGCTGTGTCCCACTATGTTCCCGCTATGTCCCCTGCTGAGTCCCCTCTGTGTCCCCGCTGTGTCCCGCTGTGTCCCCCGCTGTGTCTCGCTGTGTCTACTTCTGTGTCCCCACTGTGTCCCGCTGTGTCTCGCTGTGTCCCGCTGTGTCCTCGCTGTTTCCCACGCTTTGTTCTGCTGTGTCCTCGCTGTGTCCCCCGCTGTGTCCCGCTGTGTCCCACTGTGTCCTCGCTGTGTCCCCCTCTGTGTCCCGCTGTGTCCCCCGCCATGTCCGGCTGTGTCCCGCTGTGTCCCGCTGTGTCCCGCTTTGTCCCCCACTGTGTCCCGCTGTGTCCCCGCAGTGACCCCGCTGTGTCCCGCTGTGTCCCACTGTGTCCCGTGGTGTCCCGCTTTTTCGCCCGCTGTGTCCCCGGCTGAGTCTTGCTGTGTCCCCACTGTGTCCTCTCTGTGTCCCCCGCTGTGTCCTGCTCTGTTCCCCACTGAGTCTCCCGTTTTGTCCCCGCTGTGCCCCGCTGTGTCCCGCTGTGTCCCCCACTGTGTCCCGTTGTGTCATCAGCTGTGTACCCCGCTGTGTCCCGCTGTGCTCCCGCTGCATCGACACTTTGTCCAGCTGGGTCCTGCTGTGTCCTCTCTGTGTTCCCCACTGTGTCCCGCTGTGTCCCCCGCTGTGCCCCGCAGTATCCTCCGCTGAGTCCCCCTGTGTCACCGCTGTGTCCCTCTGTGTCCCCTCTCTATCGACGCTGTGTCCCGCTGGGTCCCGCTGGGTCCTCTCTTTGTTCTCCGCCATGTCCCGCTGTGTTCCCCTGCTGTGTCTCTCGCTGTGTCCCTCTGTGTCCCCGGCTGTGTCCGGCTGTGTCTTGCTGTGTCCCCTGCTGTGTCCTTGCTGTGTCCCCGCTGTGTCCCGATGTGACCCGCAGTGTCCCCAGCTGAGTCCCGCTGTGTCACCGCTGTGTCCCGCTATGTCCTCGCTGTGTCCCCCACTGTGTCACGCTTTGTCCCTGCTCTGTCCCCCGCTGTGTCCCGCTTTGTCCCCGCTGTGTCCTTCTGTGTCCCCCACTGTGTCCCGCTGGGTCCCGCTGTGTCCCCCGCTGTGTCCCTCTGTGTCCCTGCAGGTTCACCGCTGTTTCACGCTGTGTCCTGCTGTGTCTCGCTGTGTCCCGCTGTGTCCTCACTTTGTCCCATGCTGTGTTCCGCTGTGTCCTCCCAGTGTCCCCCGCTGTGTCCCGCTGTGTCCCCCGCTGTGCCCCGCAGTGTCCCGCTGTGTCCCGCTGTGTCCTTGCTGTGTCCCACTGTGTCCCCGCTGTTTCCCCGCTGGGTCCTGCTGGGTCCCGCTGTGTCCCTCTGGGTCCCCAGCTGTGTACCCCGCTGTGTCCCGCTGTGTCCCCGCTGTATCGACGCTGTGTCCCGCTTGGTCCCTCTGTGTCCTTGCAGTGTTCCCTGCTGTGTCCCGCTGTTTACCCCTCTGTGTCCCCCGCTGTGTCCCGCTGTGTCCCGCTGTGTCCCGCTGTGTACTGCGCTGCGTCCCACTGTGTCCCCGCTGTGTCCCAATGTGTCCTCGCTGTGTCCCGCGCTGGGTCCCGCTGTGTCCCCCCTGTGTCCCCCGCTGTGTCCCGCTGTGTCCCCCGCTGTGCCCTGCAGTGTCCCGCTGTGTCCTCGCTGTGTCCCGCTGTGTCCCCGCTGTGTCCCCCGCTGTCTCCAGCTCTGTCCCCTGCTGTGTCTCACGCTTTGTCCCCGCTGTGTCCCACTGCGTCCCGCTGTGTCCCGCTGTGCCCCCACTGTGTCTCGTTGTGTCCACAGCTTTGTATCATGCTGTGTAACGCTGTGTCTCCGCTGTATCTACGCTGTGTCCCGCTGGGTGTCGCTGTGTCCTCGCCGTGTTCCCCGCTGTGTCCAGCTGTTTCCCCCACTGTGTCCCCCACTGTGTCCTCGCTGTGTCCCCTGCTGTGTCCCGCTGTGTCCCGCTGTGTCCTCGCAATGTCCCGCTCTGTGTCCTCGCTGTGTCCCCCGCCGTGTCCCGCTGTGTCCCGCTGTGTCCCACTGCGTCCCAGCTGTGTCCCGCTGTGTCCCGCTTTGTCCCCTGCTGTGTCCCCGTCTGAGTCTCGCTGTGTCCCCCTGTGTCCTCTCTGTGTCCCCCGCTGTGTCCTGCTCTGTTCCCCACTGTGTCTCCCGTTTTGTCCCTGCTGTGCCCCACTGTGTCCCGCTGTATCCCGCTTTGTTTCCTGCTGT
>NW_012305605.1:0-2809 GCF_000151885.1 Dipodomys ordii
TCAAGAGGGACACAGTGGGACACAGCGGGACACAGCGGGGGACACAGCGAGGACACATTGGGACACAGCGGGTACACAGCGGGAATCAGCGGGGGACACAGCAGGACACAGCGGGACACAGTGGGACACAGTGGGGCACAGCAAGGACACAGCGAGTGACACAGCAGGGGACACAGCGGGACACTGCAGGGGACATAGGGAGGATACAGCGGGACACAGCAGGGGACACAGCGGAACCCAGCGAGGGACACAGCGGGGGACACAGTGGGACACAGCGGGGTACACAAAGAGGACACAGCGGGACCCAGCGGGACAGAGCTTCAATACAGCGGGGACACAGCGGGAGACAGCGGGGTACACAGCTGGGGACACAACGGGACATAGTGGGGGACATAGCGGGATACCGCGGGACACAGCGCGGCACAGTTGGGACAAAGTGGGCGACACAGCGGGGAACAGAGCAGGACACAGCAGGGGACACATCGAGGACACAGCGGGACATAGCGGGGACACAGTTGGGACACAGCGGGGGACACTGAGGGGCACAAACGGGACAACACGGAACACAACGGGACACAGTGGGATAAAGCGGGACACTGCGTGGATACAGCGGGACACAGCGGGGGACACAGCAGGACACAGCGGGACACAGAGGGGGACAAGGCGGGACACAGCGGGGGACAGAGCGGGGGACACAGCGAGACACAACGGGTACAAAGCGAGACACAGCAGATTACACAGTGGAACACAGCGGGCACACAGCCGGGATACAACGGGACACAGTGGGGAAAGAGCAGGACAAAGCGCGACACAGCGGGAAACAGCGGGGTACACAGCGGGACACACGGGGGACACAGCGAGTTACACTGCGGGACACACGGTGGAAACAGCAAGGACACAGCGGGACACAGTGACGACACAGCGGGACACAGCGGAGGAAACAGCGGGACACAATGTGGACACAGCAGTGGACACGGCGGGACACAGCGGGGGACAGAGGGGGACACAGCGGGGGACACAGCGAAGACACATTGGGACACAGCGGGGACGCAGCGGGACTCAGCGGGGGACACTGCAGTACACAGAGGGACACAGCGGGACACAGAGGGGGACACAGTGGGACAGAGCGGGGGACACAGCAGGGGACACAGAGGAACTCAGCGGAACACAGCGGGGGACACAGGGGGGACACAGCGGGACACAGCGGGGGATACAGTGAGGACACATTGGGACACAGCGGGGACACAGCGGGACTCAGCGGGGGACACAGGAGTACACAGCGGGACACAGCAGTGACACAGCTAGACAAAGCGGGGTACACAGCGGGACACACCGGGCACACAGCAGGGACACAGTGGGACACACCGGGACACAGTGGAGAAAGAGCGGGACACAGCGTGACACAGCGGGACACAGCGGGGTACACAGCGGGACACACGGGGAACACAGTGTGGACACAGCGGGACACAGCTGGGGACACAGCAACGACACAGCAGGACACAGCGGGGGACACAGGGGGGACACAGCGGGACACAGCAGGACACAGAGGGGGACACAGTGGGACAGAGCAGAGGACACAGCAGGAAACACAGCGGGACACAGCAGGACACAGCGGGGGACACAGGGGGGACACAGCGGGACCCAGCGCGGGATACAGTGAGGACACATTGGGACACAGCGGGGACACAGCGGGACTCAGCGGGGGACACAGCAGTACACAGCGGGACACAGCGGGACACAGCGGGGGACACAGAGCGGTAAACAGCGGGACACAGCGGGAAACACAGCGAGGACACAGCGGGACCAAGCGGGACACATCGTCGATACAGCGGGGACACAGCGGGACACAGTGGGGTACACAGCTGGGTACACAACGGGACACAGCGGGGGACACAGCGAGCACACAGCAGAACACAGCGTGGGAACAGCGAGGACACAGCGGGACACAGCGAGACACAGCGGGACACAGTGGGGACACAGCAGTAGACACAGCGAGACACAGAGGGGGACACAGCGGGACACAGCAGGGAACACAGCGAGGACACAGCGGGGACACAGCGGGGACACTGCGGGAACATAGTGGGACACAGCAGGGCACACAGCGGGACACAGCGGGACACAGCTTGGGACACAGCGGGAACACAGCAGGACACAGCAGGGAACACAGCGAGGACACAGCGGGACACAGTGGGACACAGCGTGGGACAAAGCGGGAGACAGCAGGGGACACAGCGAGGACACAGAGGGACACAGCGGCGACACATAGAGGACTCAGCGGGGGACACAGTGGGGGACAGAGCGGGACACATCGGGACACTGCGGGGCACAGCGGGAGACACAGCGGGACACAGCGGGGGACCCAGCGGGACACAGCGGGACACAGCGGGACACTGCGGGGCACAGCGGGGGACACAGCGGGACACAGCGGGGGACACAGGGAGGACACATCTTAACACAGCATGGGACAAAGCGAGGACACAGCGGGACACAGCGAGACACAGCGGGACACAGCGGGGACCCAGCAGTGGACACAGCGGGACACAGTGGGGGACAAAGCGGGACACCACGGAACACAGCAGGACACAGCGTGAAACAGCGGTGAACCTGCGGGGACACAGCGGGACACAGCGGGGGACACAGCGGGACACAGCGCCTATAGAGCGGTGACACAGCGGGACACAGCGGTGACACAGCGGGACACAGCAGGACCCAGCGGGGAAACAGGGGGGATACAGTTTGACACAGCGAGGACACAGCGGGACACAGCGGGACCCAGCAGGACACAGCGGGGGACACAGCGGGACACAGC
>NW_012305606.1:0-2808 GCF_000151885.1 Dipodomys ordii
TCAGTTTCTGCTTCTCCTTCTGCTTCTGCTTCTTCTCCTTCTTCTGTTTCTTCTGGTTCTGCTTCTCCTGCTTCTGCTTCTCGTTCTGCTTCTCTTTCTGTTTCTCTTTCTGCATCTCCTTCTCCTTCTTCTGCTTCTCCTTCTCCTTCTGCTTCAATTTCTCCTTCTGCTTCTCATTCTGCTTCTGCGTCTTCTGCTTCTTCTGATTCTCCTGCTTCTCCTTCTTGTTCTCCTTCTGTTTCTGCTTCTCTTTCTGCTTCTGCTCCTCCTTCTGCTGCTCCTTCTCCTTCTTCTGCTTCTCCCACTGCTTCTGCTTCTGCTTCTTTTGCTTATTCTTTTTCTTCTGCTTCTTCTGTTTCTACTGCTTCTCCTAATGCTTCTCCTTATGCTTCTCCTTATGCTTCTCCTTCTTCTTCTTCTTCTTCTTCTTCTTCTTCTTCTTCTTCTTCTTCTTCTTCTTCTTCTTCTTCTTCTTCTTCTTCTTCTTCGTCTTCTTCTTCTCTTTCTTCTGCTTCTGCTTTTCCTGCTTCTTCTGCTTCTACTGCTTCTCTTTCTGCTTCTCATTCTGCTTCTGCTTCTCCTTCTGCTTCTCCTATTGCTTCTGCGGCTCTTCCTTCTCCTTCTCCTACTTCTACTTCTCCTTCTGCTTCTGCTTCTTCTGCTTCTCCTGCTTCTCCTTATGCATCTTCTTCTGCTTCTGCTTCTCCTTGTGCTGCTTCTTCTGCTTCTGTTTCTCCTTCTGCTTATTTTGTTTCTCCTTCTGATTCTCCTTCTCCTTCTGCTTCTGTTTCTCTTTCTCCTTCTTGTTCTCCTGATTTTCCTTCTGCTTCTCCTTCTGCTGCAACTGCTACTGCTTCTGCTTCATCTGTTTCTTCTGCTTCTCCTTCTGCTTTTGATTATCTTTCTGCTTCTGCTTCTCTTTCAGCTTGTCATTCTGCTTCTCCAGATTCTGCTTCTTCTGCTTCTCCTGCTTCTCCTTCTGCTTCAGGTTCTGCTTCTGCTTCTTCGGATTCTTATGCTTCTGCTTCTCCTGCTTCTGCTTCTTCTGCTTCCCCTCCTTCTCTTTCTGCTTCTCCTTCTGTTTCTGCTTCTCCTTATGCTTCTGCTTCTTGTCCTTCTCCTGTTTCTTCTGCTTCTGCTTCTCCTGCTTCTGCTTTTTCTACTTTTCCTGCTTCTCTTTCTGCTTCTCCTTCTGCTTCTGCTTCTCTTTCGGCTTCTGCTCCTTCTCCTTCTTCTGTTTCTTCTTCTTCTGCTTCTCCCGCTTCTGCTTTCTGCTTCTCCTGCTTCTCTTTCTGCTTCTCTTCGTCGGCTTCTCTTTCTTCTTCTGCTTCTGCTTCTTCGGATTCTGCTTCTTCTACTTCTACTCTCCTTCTGCTTCTGCTTCTTCTGCTTCTCCTGCTTCTCCTTCTGCATCTCCTTCTGCTTGTGCTTTTCGTCTGCTTCTTCTTCTGCTTCTGCTTCTCCTTCTCCTTCTTCTGCTTCTCTGTCTGATTCTGCTTCTTCTGCCTTTCCTGATTCTCCTTCTGCTTCTCCTTCTTCTTCTCCTTCTGTTTCTCCTTCTCCTTCTCGTTCTTCTGCTATTCCTTCTGCTTCTCTTTCTGCTTCTGCATCTTCAGCTTCTTCTGCTACTGCTTCTGCTTCTTCTGTTTCTTCTGCTTCTCCTTCTGCTTTTGCTTCTCTTTCTGCTTCTGCTTCTCCTTCTGGTTCTCCTTCTTCTTCTCCAGATTCTGCTTCTTCTGCTTCTCCTTCCGCTTCAGGTTCTGCTTCTGCTTCTTCGGCTTCTTCTGCTTCTATTTCTGCTTCTCCTTCTGTTTCTGTTTCTCTTTCTGCTTTTGTTTCTTCTCCTTCTTCTAATTCTTCTGCTTATGCTTCTACTGCTTCTCCTTCTGTTTCTCTTTATTCTTATCCTTCTGCTTCTCCTTCTCCTTCTCCTTCTTCTGCGTCTCCTTCTGCTTCTGCTTCTCCTTCTGCATCTTCTTCTGTTTCAATTTCTCCTTCTTCTGCTTTTCATTCTACTTCTGCTTCTCCTGCTTCTGCTTCTTCTGCTTCTCCTGCTTCTCCTTCTCCTTCTCCTTCTCTTTCTGCTTCTGCTTATCCGTCTGTTTCTCCTACTCCTAATCCTTCTCTTTCTCCTTCTCCTTCTTCTTCTTCTGCTTTTCCTGCTTGTTCTTCTTCTGCTTCTTCTTCTTTTTCTGCTTTTTCAGTTTCTTCTGCTTCAGCTTCTGCTTCTTCTGCTTCTCCTTCTGCTTCTGTTTCTCCTTCTGCTTCTGCTCTTCTCCTTCTTCTGTATCTTCTGCTTCTGCTTCTCCTGCTTCTTCTTCTTCTGCTTCTCCTACTTCTCCTTCTGCTTCTCCGTCTCATTCTCCTTCTCCTTCAATTTCTCCTTCTTGTGCTTCTCATTCTGCTTCTGCTTCTGCTTCTCCCGCTTCTGCTTCTTCTGTTTCTCCTTCTGCTTCTCCTTCTGCTTCTCTTTCTGCTTCTAATTCTGCTTCTGCTCCTCCTACTCCTAATCTTTCTCTTTCTCCTTCTTATTCTTCTGCTTCTCGTTCTGCTTCTGCTTCTTCTGCTTGTTCTGTATCTTCTGCTTCTGCTTTTCCAGCTTCTGATGCTTCTGCTTCTCCTTCTGCTTCAGGTTCTCCTTCTGCTTCTTCAGCTTCTTCTGTTTCTTCTGCTTCTCCTGCAACTGCTTCTTCTGTTTCTGTTTCTATTTCTGCTTCTGCTTCTGCTTCTCCTTCTGCTCCTTCTCCTTCTTCTGTTTCTTCTTCTTCTTCTGCTTCTACCACGCTTCTGCTTCTTCTGCTTCTCCTG
>NW_012305607.1:0-1351 GCF_000151885.1 Dipodomys ordii
TTACAAAATATTTCCCCTGGAATTCCATGGGTGTTCATTATGAGAATATTGTGTCCAAATTTTATTGATCTGTATTTATTTTCTCCTTGTTTTAGTCAGATTGGCTAAAGGTTTATTACTATTATGTACCTTTTCAAAGACCCAACTTCTTTTTTATGGATTCTTTGTATAGGTTTTTTAGTTTTCATGTAATTAATTTCTACTCTGGTCTTTATTATTTCTTTCTCTCTGCTTATTTTGGGTTAGGTTTAGTGTTACTTTTCTAGTAGCTTGAAGTGAATCATTGCCCTATTAATTTACAATCATATATATATATGTATATATATATATATATATATACATATATGTGTACACACACACACACACACACACACAGGTACTTACAGCTATGAGTGTTCCTCTTAGTACTGCCTTTGCTGTATCTTAAAGGTTCTGGTAGAATGTGTATTTATTTTTGTTAGATTCTAGGAACTTTAGGATTTTCTCTTTATTTCTTTAATGACTCACTGGGCATTTAACAACGCGTTGTTCTGTCTTCATATGTTTGCATATATTCTGTGGTTTCTTTAGCTACGTCAGTTTTATTCCATTATGGTCTGGTAGAATACAAGGAATTATTTCAATTTTTTATTTGCTAAGACTTTGTTTCCTACAATATGAACTATTGTGGAGAGAGTTCCTTGGTTGCCGAAAAGAAACTATGTGTACAGCTGCTAGATGCAAAACTCTGTCAATGTCTGTTAATTCAATTTGAAACATAATATTATTTAGTTCTGAGATTTCTTTGTTGGTTTTTTTGTCTGGATGACCTGTCTACTGGTGTGGTGTATGGAAGTTTCCCACTATCATTGTAATTTTACTAATTATTGTGAAAACAAAAAGCTTGAAATCAGCCAGGCATTGGTGGCTTACATATATAATCCTAGCTATTCAGGAGGCTGAGCTCTGAGAATCAGTTCAAAGTCAGCCAGGGCAAGAAAGTATGTGACACTCTTTAAAACTATATATATATATATATATATATATATATATATATATATATATATATATATATATATATATATATACACACACACACACATATATATATATAATCAAGAGGGGTTACAGTTACATAAGAAGGTAGTAAGTGCATTTCTTGTCGAACTTGTTACCCTCTCCCTCATTTTTCTTATGTGAGACTCTTATCTCCAATTAACACAGAAAAACCAGAAGTGGTGCTGTAGCTCTAAGTGTTAGAGTGATCTCCTTGAACAAAAGAGCTCGGGGACAGTGTCCAGGCCCTGCATTCAAGCTCCATAACAAACACGAGGGGAAAACAATGCTTGAAATCTATACTGTTTCGGAGTCA
>NW_012305608.1:0-2808 GCF_000151885.1 Dipodomys ordii
AGAAGCAGAAAGAGAAGCAGGAGAAGCAGAAGCAGGAGAAGCAGAAGCAGAAGAAACAGAAGAAGGAGAAGAAGCAGAAGGAGAAGATGAAGCAGAAACAGAAGGAAAAGCAGAAAGAGAAGCAGGAGAAGCAGAAGAAGCAGCAGCAGGAGAAGCAGAAGCAGAAGAAGCCGAAGAAGCAGAAGAAGAACATGAAGCAGAAGGAGAAGCAGGAGAAGCAGAAGAAGCAGAAGCTGGAGAAGCAGAAGGAGAAGCAGAAGCAGAAAGAGAAGCAAAAGCAGAAGGAGAAGCAGAAGAAACAGAAGAAGCAGAGGCAGTAGCAGAAGAAGCAGAAGATGCAGAAGCAGAAGGAGAAGCAGAAGGAAAAGTAGAAGAACGAGAAGGAGAAGGAGAAGGAGAAACAGAAGGAGAAGAAGAAAAAGAAGCAGAAGAAGGAGCAGGAGAAGGAAAAGCAGCAGGAGAAGCAGAAAGAGCAGCAGAAGGAGAAGCAGGAGATGCAGAAACAGGAGAAGCAGAAGCAGAAGAAACAGGAGAAGGACAAGAATTAGAAGCAGAAGCAGAATCTGAAGCATAAGGAGAAGCATAAGGAGAAGCATAAGTGGAAGCAGTAGAAGCAGAAGAAGCAGAAGCAGGAGAAGCAGAAGCAGAAAAAAAAGAATAAGCAAAAGAAGCAGAAGCAGAAGCAGTGGGAGAAGGAGAAGAAGGAGAAGGAGCATCAGAAGGAGAAGTTGAAGCAGAAAGAGAAGCAAAAATAGAAGGAGAAGAAGAACGAGAAACAGGAGAATCAGAAGAAGTAGAAGTAGAAGCGAAAGAGGAGAAGAAGGAGAAGCGAAGTAGAATCAGAGGAAACAGTAGAAGAAGAAGAAGAAGAAACAGTAGCAAAAGAAACAGAAGAAGAGAGAAGAGCAGAAGAAGAAGCAGATGAAGAAGCAGAAGGAGAAGGAGAAGCAGAAAGAGAAGCAGAAGAAACAGAAGAAGCAGAATCAGAAGAAACAGGAGAAGCCGAAGAAGCAGAAGCAGAATCTGAAGCAGGAGAAACAGAAGAAGCACAATCTGAAGCAGAAGCAGAAGAAACAGAAATAGTAGAATAAGCAGAAGCAGAAGCAGCAGGAGAAGCAGAAGAAGAAGACGGAGAAGGCGAAAGAGAAGGATTAGGAGTAGGAGAAGCAAAAGGATAAGCAGAAGCAGAAAGAGACGCAGAAGGAGAAGCAGCACGAGAAGTAGGAGAAGCAGAAGCAGGAGAAGCAGAAGAAAGAGAAGACGCAGAAGCAGAATGAGAAGCAGAAGGAGAAATTGAAGCAGAAGCAGAAGGAGAAGCAGAAGGAGAAGCAGAAGAAGGAGAAGGAGAAGCAGAAAGAGAAGCAGAACGAGAAGCAGGAGAAGCAGAAGAAGGGGAAGCAGAAGAAGCAGAAGCAGGAGAAGCAGAAGCATAAGAATCCGAAGAAGCAGAATCAGAACCTGAAGCAGAAGGAGAAGCAGGGGAAGCAGAAGAAGCAGAATATGGAGAAGCAGAATGAGAAGCTGAGGAGAAGCAGAAGCGGAAAGAGAATCAAAAGCAGAAGGAGGAGCAGAAGAAACAGAAGAACCAGTAGCAGTTGCAGCAGAAGCAGAAGGAGAAGCAGAAGGAAAAGCAGAAGAACGAGAACAAGAAGGACAAAAAGAAGCAGAAGCAGAAGGAGAATCAGAAGGAGAAGCAGAAGAAGCAGAAGGAGAAGCAGAAACAGAAGAATAAGCATAAGGACAAGCACAAGCAGAAGGAGATTCAGAAGGAGAAGCAGGAGAAGCAGAAGAAGCAGAAGCAGAAGAAGAAGTAGAAGTAGGAGAAAGAGAAGGAAGAGCAGCACAAGCAATTGCAGAAGCAGAAGCAGAAGCAGAATGAGTAGCAGAAAGAGAAGCAGTAGAACCAGAAGAAGCAGGAAAAGCAGAAGCAGAAGAAAGGGAAGAAGAAGAAGAAGAAGAAGAAGAAGAAGAAGAAGAAGAAGAAGAAGAAGAAGAAGAAGAAGAAGAAGAAGAAGAAGAAGAAGAAGAAGAAGAAGAAGAAGAAGAAGGAGAAGGAGAAGCATAAGGAGTAGCAGTAGAAGCAGAAGAAGCAGAAGCAGGAGAAGCAGAAGCAGAAGAAAAAAATAAACAAAAGAAGCAGGAGTAGAAGCAGTGGGGGAGGCAGAAAAAGGAGAAGGAGAAGGAGCAGCAGAAGGAGAATCAGAAGCAGAAAGAGAAGCAGAAGCAGAAGGAGAACAAGAAGGAGAAGCAGGAAAATCATAAGAAGCAGAAGTAGAAGCAGAAAGAGATGGAGAAGAAGGAGAAGCAGAAGTAGAATCAGAAGAAACAGAAGAAGAAGAAGAAGAAGCAGAAGAATCAGAAGCAAAAGAAACAGAAGAAGGAGAAGAGCAGAAGCAGAAGAAGAAGGAGAAGCAGAAGCAGAAGGAGAAGGAGAAAGAGAAGCAGGAGAAGCAGAACAAGCAGGAGAAGCAGAAGCAGAAGAAACAGGAGAAGCCGAAGAAGCAGAAGCAGAATCTGAAGCAGAAGGAAAAACAGAAGAAGCACAATCTGAAGCAGAAGCAGAAGAAACAGAAAGAGTAGAATAAGCAGAAGCAGAAGCAGCAGGAGAAGCAGAAGGCGAAGGCTATAGAGAAGGTTAGGAGTAGGAGAAGCAAAAGGATAAGCAGAAGCAGAAAGAGACGCAGAAGGAGAAGCAGCACGAGAAGGAGGAGAAGCAGGAGAAGCAGAAGCAGGAGAAGCAGAAGAAACAGAGGACGCAGAAGCAGAATAAGAAGCAGAAGGAGAAATTGAAGCAGAAGAAGAAGGTGA
>NW_012305609.1:0-2808 GCF_000151885.1 Dipodomys ordii
TCTGATTCTGCTTCTTCTCCTTCTTCTTCTCCTTCTGCTTCTGCTTCTTCTGCTTCTCCTGCTTCTCCTTATGCATCTTCTTCTGCTTCTGCTTCTCCTTCTGCTGCTTCTTCTGCTTCTGTTTCTCCTTCTGCTTCTCCTTCTGCTTCTCCTATTTCTCCTTCTGCTTCTCCTTCTGTTTCTCCTTCTCCTTCTCGTTCTTCTGCTTTTCCTTCTGCTTCTCCTTCTGCTTCTGCTGCAACTGCTACTGCTTCTGCTTCTTCTGTTTCTTCTGCTTCTCCTTCTGCTTTTGATTCTCTTTCTGCTTCTGCTTCTGCTTCTACTTCAGCTTCACATTCTGCTTCTCCAGATTCTGCTTCTTCTGCTTCTCCTGCTTTTCCTTCTGCTTCAGGTTCTGCTTCTGCTTCTTCGGATTCTTATGCTTCTGCTTCTCCTGCTTCTGCTTCTTCTGCTTCCCCTCTTTCTCTTTCTGCTTCTTCTTCTGTTTCTGCTTCTCCACCTGCTTCTACTTCTTGTCCTTCTCCTGTTTTCTGCTTCTTCTTCTCCTGCTTCTGCTTCTTCTGCTTTTCCTGCTTCTCTTTCTGCTTCTCCTTCTGCTCCTTCTCCTTCTTCTGTTTCTTCTTCTTCTGCTTCTCCCGCTTCTGCTTCTTCTGCTTCTCCTGCTTCTCGTTCTGCTTCTCTTCGTCGGCTTCTCTTTCTATTTCTGCTTCTGCTTCTTCTGATTCTGCTTCTTCTCCTTCTTCTTCTCCTTCTGCTTCTGTTTCTTCTGCTTCTCCTGCTTCTCCTTCTGCATCTCCTTCTGCTTGTGCTTTTCCTTCTGCTTCTTCTTCTGCTTCTGCTTCTCCTTCTCCTTCTTCTGCTTCTCCGTCTGCTTCTGCTTCTTCTTCTTTTCCTGCTTCTCCTTCTGCTTCTCCTTCTGCTTCTCCTTCTGTTTCTCCTTCTCGTTCTTCTGCTATTCCTTCTGCTTCTCTTTCTGCTTCTGCATCTTCAGCTTCTTCTGCTACTGCTTCTGCTTCTTCTGTTTCTTCTGCTTCTCCTGCTTTTGCTTCTCTTTCTGATTCTGCTTCTCCTTCTGGTTCTCCTTCTTCTTCTCCAGATTCTTCTTCTTCTGCTTCTCCAGCTTCTCCTTCTGCTTCAGGTTCTCCTTTTGCTTCTTCGGCTTCTTCTGCTTCTATTTCTGCTTCTCCTTCTGTTTCTGCTTCTCTTTCTGCTTCTGCTTCTTCTCCTTCTTCTATTTCTTCTGATTCTGCTTCTCCTGCTTTTGCTTCTCCTGCTTCTCCTTCTGTTTCTCTTTATGCTTCTCCTTCTGCTTCTCCGTCTTCTGCTTCTACTAATGCTTCTGCTTCTCCTTCTGCATCTTCTTCTGTTTCAATTTCTCCTTCTTCTGCCTTTCATTATGCTTCTGCTTCTCCTGCTTCTGCTCCTTCTGCTTCTCCTGCTTCTCCTTCTCCTTCTCTTTCTGCTTCTGCTTATCCTTCTGTTTCTCCTACGCCTAATCCTTCTCTTTCTCCTTCTCCTTCTTCTGCTTCTCCTGCAGCTTCTTCTGCTTCTTCTGCTTTTTCTGTTTCTTCTTCTTCTGCTTCAGCTTCTGCTTCTTCTGCTTCTCCTTCTGCTTCTGCTTCTCCTTCTGCTTCTGCTTCTGCTCTTCTCCTTCTTCTGTTTCTTCTGCTTCTGCTTCTCTTGCTTCTTCTTCTTCTGCTTCTCCTACTTCTCCTTCTGCTTCTCCGTCTCATTCTCCTTCTCCTTCAATTTCTCCTTCTTGTGCTTCTCATTCTTCTTCTGCTTCTGTATCTCCTGCTTCTGCTTCTTCTGTTTCTCCTTCTGCTTCTACTTCTGCTTCTCTTTCTGCTTCTTATTCTGCTTCTGCTCCTCCTACTCCTAATCCTTCTCTTTCGCCTTCTCCTTCTTCTTCTTCTTCTGCTTCTCCTGGTGCTTCTGCTTCTGCTTATTCTACTATTTCTGTTTCTTCTGCTTCTGCTTCAGATTGTGCTTCTTCTGTTTCTCCTTCTGCTTCAGATTCTGCTTCTGCTTCTTCGGCTTCTCCTGTTTCTTCTGCTTCTGCTTCTCCTGCTTCTTCTGCTTCTCCTTCTGCTTCTGCTTCTCCTTCTGCTTCTGCTTCTGCTCTTCTCCTTCTTCTGTTTCTTTTGCTTCTGTTTCTTCTGCTTCTTCTTCTTCTGTTTCTTCGGATTCTACTTCTGCTTCTCCTTCTTCTCCTCTTTCTGCTTCTACTTCTGGTCTTCTGATTCTCCTGGTTCTCCTTCTTGTTCTCCTTCTGTGTCTGCTTCTCTTTCTGCTTCTGCTTCTCCTTCTGCTGCTCCTTCTCCTTCTCCTTCTTCTGCTTCTCCCACTGCTTCTGCTTCTGCTTCTTTTGCTTATTCTTTTTCCTCTGCTTCTGCTTCTCCTGCTTATGCTTCTACTGCTTCTCCTTATGCTTCTCCTTATGCTTCTCCTTATGCTTCTCCTTCTTCTTCTCCTTCTTCTTCTTCTTCTTCTTCTTCTTCTTCTTCTTCTTCTTCTTCTTCTTCTTCTTCTTCTTCTTCTTCTTCTTCTTCTTCTTCTTCTTCTTCTTCTTCTGCTTCTGCTTTTCCTGCTTCTTCTGCTTCTGCTGTTTCTCTTTCTGCTTCTCATTCTGCTTCTGCTTCTCCTTCTGCTTCTCCTATTGCTTCTGCTGCACTTCCTTATCCTTCTCCTTCTCCTACTTCTGCTTCTCCTTCTGCTTCTGCTTCTTCTGCTTCTCCTGATCCTCGTTCTGCATCTTTATCAAAAATCTGCTTCTCCTTCTGCTGCTTCTTCTGCTTCTGCTACTCC
>NW_012305610.1:0-2808 GCF_000151885.1 Dipodomys ordii
GTTTTTTATATTTTTGTGGTTAATATATGTTGATGCTGTAGATGTAGTCGGCGGGGGTGAGGGGGGGGGTATTGATAGGTATAAGGCATGGTATGTACGGTATGTCTAGTTGTTTCATAGGTGTATTGTATGTTCTGTGTTTTATATTTTGTTTATTCTTGGATATATGTGTTTATTGTTGGATTTAGTATTTTTAAAGAGTGAAAACATAGGAGTCAGAGGGGAGATTGGGAAAGACACAGTAGGACAAAGAAGGGTATAAGGTTTTCACAGTTGGATTACAGCGGGATACAGAGTGACTCAGCGTTATACTTTTAGAGGTCTCAGCGGGACATTGTTGAGTATAGAGAGATGACATAGCAGGACATAGTGGGGACACAGGGATATTCAGCAGGGTTACAGCAGGACACAACGGGACACATCAGGACACAGCTTGACACAGCGGGGACACAGCAGGACAGAGCGTGACACAGCGAGGACACATTGGGACACAGCGGGACACAGAGGACTCAGCGGGAGACACAGCAGTACACAGCGGGAAACAGTGTGACACACCGGGGAGACAGTAGGGACACAGTGGGGGACACAGCAGTACACAGCGGGTCACAGCGGGGGACACAGCGGGACACAGCGGGGGACACAGCGAGGACACAGCGGGACACAGTTGCGACACAGAGGGGACTCAGTGGGGGACACATCGGGGGACAAAGCAGGACACCACGGGACAGTGTGACACAGCAGGACACAGCGGGGACACTGCACGGACACAGCGGTACAAAGCGGGGGACACAGCGGGGACTCAGCGGGGGACACAGCGGGGGACAAAGCGGGGACTCACCTGGGGACACAGCGAAGGACGAACTGGGACACCACAGGACACAGTGGGACACAGCGGGACACAGCGGGGACACTGCGGGAACAAAGCGGGACACAGCGGGGTACACAGCAGGACACAGGGGGCACACAGTGGGGACACAGCGGGGGACATAGCGGGACATAGCGGGTCACAGCGGGGGACACAGCGGGGGACACAGCGGGGGACCGCAGAGGACAGAGAGGGGACACAGCGGACACAGCGGGGGACAGGGGGACACAGCGGGACACAGCAGGGCCAGAGCGGGACACAGCGGGACACAGCGGGGACACTGCGGGAACATAGCGGGACACAGCGGGGTACACAGCACGACACATCAGTGGACACAGCGGGAACACAGCTGGACACAGCGGGGTACACAGTGGGACACAGTGGGGACACAGCGGGGGACACAGCTGGACACAGCGGGTCACAGTGGGGGACACAGCGGGGGACACAGCGGGGGACAGCAGAGGACAGAGAGGGGACACAGCGGCGACACAGAGGGGACGCAGCTGAGACACAGCGTGGGACAAAGTGGGACACCACGGGACACAGTGTTACACAGCGGGACACAGCGGGACACAGTGGGCCACAGTGGGGAACAGCGGGGGACATAGCGGGACACAGTGGGCTACCCAGTGTGGACACAGCGGGGCACAACAGGGGACACAGCGAGGACACATCGGGGGACACAGCGGGACACAGTGGGGAACACAGCGAGGACACAGCGGGACACAACGTGACACAGCGTCGATACAGCGGGGAGGCAGCGTTACAAAGCGTGGTACACACTGTGGAAACAACGGGACACAGTGGGGGCACAGCGGGACACAGAGGGACACAGTGGGACACAGCGGGGACAAAGCGTGAGACACAGCGAGGGACAGAGAGGGAAACAGCAGGGGACACAGCGAGGAAACAGCGGGACACAGCGGTGACACAGCGGGGACTCAGCGGGGGACACAGTGGGACACAGCGGGGGACACTGCGGGACACAGCGGGGGACACTTCGGGACACAGTGTGGGACAGAGCGTGGGACACAGCGAGACACAGCGGGGACAAAGCTGGACACAGCGGGGTCCACAGAGGGACACAGCAGGGACACAGCGGGGAAACAGCGTGACACAAAAGGACACGGCTGGACACAGCGGGGTACACAGCGGGACACAGCGGGCACACAGCGGGGACACAGCGGGACACAGCGGGGACAGAGCGGGACACAGTCGGACACAGCGGGACACAGCGGGGGACACAGCGGGGGACACAGCAGGACACAGCGGGGAACACAGCGAGGACACAGCGGGACACAGCGGGAAACACTGCGAGGTCACAGCGGGGGACAAAGCGGGACAACACGGGACACAGTGTGACACAGTAGGACACAGCGGGGACACTGCAGGGGCACAGCGGGACAAAGCGGGCGACAGAGCAAGACACAGCAGGGGACACATCGGGGGACAGTAGGGGACAGAGATGGGACACAGCGGGACACAACGGGGGACACAGAGGGGTACACAGCAGGACACAGCCGGAAACACAGCGAGGACACAGCGGGACACACCGGGACACAGTGTCAATACAGCGGGGACAGAGAGGGTCACAGCAGGGACACAGCGGGACACAGCGGGACACAGCGGGGGACACAGTGGGACACAGCGGGGACACAGCGGGACACAGCAGGACACAGCGGGGGACACAGCGGGGGACAGCAGGGGAGAGAGAGGGGACACAGCGGGACACAGCGGGGACACAGTTGGACACAGCGGGGTACTCAGCGGGACAGAGCGGGCGCACAGCGGGGACACAGCGGGATACAGCGGGACAAAGCGGGACACAGCGGGACACAGCGGGGGACACAGCGGGGGACAGAGCAACGACACAGCGGGACATAGGGGGACTCAGCAGGGTCACAGTGGGACACAACAGGACACAGCGGGACACAGCAGGACAC
>NW_012305611.1:0-2808 GCF_000151885.1 Dipodomys ordii
CTTCCAGGATCTATGATTGAATTCTAGGGTGGACTCGTAGGTAACTAAGGTGGTATTTATCTGTGTATTTATTATTGTATATCTTCTTTGACCTTAGGGGGCGTACTCATTAGGACACATCTGGGGATACAGCGGGGACATAGCAGGTTTCTGTCAGGTCTCATTTGGGGGACACAGCGTGACACAGCGGGACACAGATAAGGGACTCAGCAGGGACACAGTGGGACACAGTAGGACACAGCGTGGGACAAAGCAGGAGACAGCGGAGGACACAGCAAGGACACAGCTGGACACATCGGGGACACAGAGGGGACTCAGCAGAGGACATAGAGGGGAAAAAGCGGGACCCCACGGGACACAGTAGGACACAGCGGGACACAGCGGGGACATTGCGGGACACAGCCGGGGGACACAGCGGTGGACAGCGGGGGACAGAGAAGGGACACAGCGGGACACAGAGGGGACACAGCTGGACACAGAAGGGTACACAGCGGGGCACAGCGGACACACAACGGGGACAGAGCTGGACACAGAGGGACACAGATGGGACAGAGCGTGACACAGCAGGACACAGCGGGACACAACAGGGGACTCAGCGGGACACAGCGGGGGACACAGGTAGGACACAGCTGGACACTGAGGGAGACAGAAAAAGGACACAGCCGGACACAGCGAAACACAGCGTGACACAGTGGGGACACAGCAGGGGACACAGCGGGACACAGCGGGGGACACAGAGGAACACAGCGGGGTACACAGCAGGGACAAAGCGGGACACAGCGGGGGACACAGTGAGGACAAAGCGGGACACAGCGGTGACACAGCGGGACACAGCTGGGGACACTGCGGGACACAGAGGGACACAGCGGGGACACAGCATGGACACAGCGGGGGACACAGCGGGACACAGCCGGACACAGCCGGGGACACAGCGGGACACAGCGAGAGACACAGCGGGGGACACAGCGGGACACAGCGGGGAACAAAGAGAGGACACAGCCGGACACAGCGGGACACAACGTCGATAGAGCGGGGACACAGCGGGACACAGTGGTGACACAACGGGACTCAGCAGGGGATACTGCGGGACAGAGAGGGACCCAGCGGGAACACAGCAAGGACACAGCGGGGGACACAGCGGGACACAGCGGGGGACACAGCGAGGGACACAGCGGGGGACACAGCGGGGACACAGCAGGACACAGTGGGGAACACAGAGAGAGACACAGAAGGACCCAGCGGGACACAGCATCGATACAGCAGAGACACAGCGGGACACAGCGGGGTACACAGCTGTTGACACAACGGGACACAGTGGGGGACACAGCGGGACACAGCGGGGCACAGCAGGGACAAAACGGGAGACACAGTGGGGAACAGAGCAGGACACAGCGGGGGACACAGAGAGGACACAGTGGGGACACAGCGAGACTCAGCCGGGGACACAGCGGGGGACAAAGCGGGACACCACGGGACACAGTGGGACACAGCGGGACACAACGTGGTCACTGTGGGACACAGTGGGGGACAAAGCGGGACACAGCGGGACACAGGGGGGACGCAGCGGGACACAGCGGGACACGGCGGGGGACACAGCGGGACACAGAGGGGAACATAGCGAGGACACAGCGGGACACAGCGGGACACAGCGGGGGACACAGCGAGGACACAGTGGGGGACACAGTGGGGGAAACAGCTGGACACAGCGGGGAACACAGCGAGGACACAGCGGGACACAGCGGGGGACACAGGGAGGACACAGCGGGACAGAGCGGGGGACACAGCGAGGACACAGTGGGACACAGCGGCGACACAGAGGGTACTCAGCGGGGGACACATTGTGGGACAAAGTGGGACACCATGGGACACAGTGTTACACAGCGGGACACAGCGGCGACACTGCGGGACACAGCAGGACAAAGCGGGGGACACAGCGGGCCACAGCGGGCCACAGCGGTGCACACAGCGGGGGACAGTGGAGACAGAGAGTGGCCACAGCGAGACACAGCGGTGACACAGCTGGACACAGCGGGGTACACAGCGGGACACAGCGGGCACACAGCGGGGACACAGCGGGACACAGCGGGACACAGCAGGGACACAATGGGACACAGTGGGACAAAGCGGGAGACACAGTGGGACACAGAAGGCACACAGCGGGGACACAGAGGGACACAGTGGGGACAGAGCGGGACACAGCCGGACACAGCGCGACACAGCGGGGGACACAGTGGTGGACCCAGTTTGGACACAGAGGGACACAGCAGGGGACACTGCGAGGACACAGCGGGGGACACAGCGGGGGACACAGCGGGACCCAGCGGGGAACAGATCGAGGACACAGCGGGACACAGCGGGACACAGAGTCGATACAGCGGGGACACAGCGTTACAAGGCGTGGTACATAGCTGTGGACACAACCGGACACAGTCTGGGCACAGCTGGACTCAGCGGGACACAGTGGGACACAGCAGGGACAAAGCGTGAGACACAGCGGGGGACAGAGACGGAGACAGCAGGGGACACAGCGACGAAACAGCGGGACACAGCGGTGACACAGCGGGGACTCAGCGGGGGACACAGCAGGGGACACAGCAAGGACAGAGCGGGACACAGTGGGGGACACAGCAGACATAGCGGGGGACATAGCGGGGGAAACAGCGGGACACAGCGGGACACAGCAGGGACACCACGGGACACAGTGTGACACAGTGGGACACAGCGGGACACTGCGGTGACACAGCAGGACAAACGGGGGACACAGCGGGACACAGCGGGACAAAGCGGGTGACACAGCGGGACACAGCG
>NW_012305612.1:0-2808 GCF_000151885.1 Dipodomys ordii
TCATAAGAAGCAGAAGCAGAAAGAGAAGCAGAAACAGAAGGAGAAGCAGAAATATTATAGCAGAAGAAGCAGAAGCAGAACCTGAAGCAGAAGGAGAAGCAGGAGAAGCAGAAGAAGCAGAATCTGGAGAAGAAGGAGAACCAGAAGGAGAAGCAGAAGCAGAAAGAGAAGCAAAAGCAGAAGGAGAAGCAGAAAGAGAAACAGAAGAAACAGAAGAAGCAGAAGCAGAAGCAGTAGCAGAAGAAGCTGAAGATGCAGAAGCAGATAGAGAAGCAGAAGGAATAGCAAAATAACGACAAGGAGAAACAGAAGGAGAAGAAGAATGAGAAACAGTAGGAAAAGCAGGAAAAACAGAAGAAGCAGAAACAGACGGAGAAGCAGAAGAAGGAGAAGCAGAAGCAGAAGAAGAAGCAGAAGGAAAAGCACAAGCAGAAGGAGATGCAGAAGGAGTAGCAGGAGAAGCAGAAGAAGCAGAAGCAGAAGGAGAAGAAGAAGGAGAAGAAGCAGAATCAGAAGAAGCAGAAGGAGAAGTAGAAAGAGAAGCCGACGAAGAGAAGCAGAACGAGAAGCAGGAAAGCAGAAGAAGCAGAGCGGGAGAAGCAGAAGAAGAAGAAACAGAAGAAATAGAAGGAGCAGAAACAGAAGGAGGAGCAGAAGCAGAAGGAGAAGCAGAAAGAGAAGCAGGAAAAGCAGAAGAAGCAGAAGCAGGAGAAGCAGAAGCAGAAAAAACAGGAGAAGGACGAGAGGCAGAAGGAGAAGCAGAAACAGAAGGAGAAGTAGAAAGAGAAGGAGGGGAAGCAGAAGAAGCAGAAGCAGGGTACCAGAAGCATAAGAATCCGAAGAAGCAGAAGCAGAACCTGAAGCAGAAGGAGAAGCAGGAGAAGCAGAAGAAGCAGAATCTGGAGAAGCAGAATGAGAAGCTGATGGAGAAGCAGAAGCAGAAAGAGAATCAAAAGGAGAAGGAGAAGCGGAAGAAACAGAAGAAGCAGAATCAGTAGCTGTTGCAGCAGAAGCAGAAGTAGAAGCAAAAGTAAAAGCAGAAGAACGAGAAGGAGAAGGAGAAACAGAAGGAGAAGCAGAAGGGGAAGCAGAAGAAACAGAAGAAGCAGAGGCAGTAGCAGAAGAAGCAGAAGATGCAGAAGCAGAAGGAGAAGCAGAAGAACGAGAAGGAGAAGGAGTAGGAGAAACAGAAGGAGAAGCAGAAAGAGAAGCAGAAGAAGGAGCAGGAGAAGGAAAAGCAGCAGGAGAAGCAGAAAGAGCAGCAGAAGGAGAAGCAGAAGCAGAAGCAGAAGCAGAAGTAGAAGCAGAAGAAGGAGAAGCAGAAGGAGAAGCATAAAGAGAAACAGAAGGAGAAGCAGGAGAAGCAGAAGCAGGAGAAGCAGAATCAAAAGAAATAGAAGAAGGATAAGAAGCAGAAGCAGAAAGAGAAGCAGAAACAGAAGGAGAAGCAGAAATAGAAGCAGAAGAAGCTGAAGAAGCAGAAGCAGAACCTCAAGCAGAAGGAGAAGCAGGAGAAGCAGAAGAAGCAGAATCTGGAGAAGAAGGAGAACCAGAAGGCGAAGAAGAAGCCGAAAGAGAAGCAAAAGCAGAAGGAGAAGCAGAAAGAGAAGCAGAAGAAACAGAAGAAGCAGAAGCAGTAGCAGAAGAAGCTGAAGATGCAGAAGCAGATAGAGAAGCAGAAGGAATAGCAGAATAACGACAAGGAGAAACAGAAGGAGAAGAAGAATGAGAAGCAGAAGGAGAAGCAGGAAAAACAGAAGAAGCAGAAACAGACGGAGAAGCAGAAGAAGGAGAAGCAGAAGCAGAAGCAGAAGGAAAAGCACAAGCAGAAGGAGATGCAGAAGGAGTAGCAGGAGAAGCAGAAGAAGCAGAAGCAGAAGGAGAAGAAGAAGGAGAAGAAGCAGAATCAGAAGAAGCAGAAGGAGAAGTAGAAAGAGAAGCCGACGAAGAGAAGCAGAACGAGAAGCAGGAAAGCAGAAGAAGCAGAGCGGGAGAAGCAGAAGAAGAAACAGAAGAAATAGAAGGAGCAGAACAGAAGGAGGAGCAGAAGCAGAAGGAGAAGCAGAAGAGAAGCAGGAAAAGCAGAAGAAGCAGAAGCAGGAGAAGCAGAAGCAGAAGAAATCAGGAGAAGGACAAGAAGCAGAAGCAGAAGGAGAAGCAGAAACAGAAGGAGAAGCAGAAAGAGAAGGAGGGGAAGCAGAAGAAGCAGAAGCAGGAGAACCAGAAGCATAAGAATCCGAAGAAGCAGAAGCAGAACCTGAAGCAGAAGGAGAAGCAGGAGAAGCAGAAGAAGCACAATCTGGAGAAGCAGAATGAGAAGCTGAAGGAGAAGCAGAAGCAGAAAGAGAATCAAAAGGAGAAGGAGAAGCGGAAGAAACAGAAGAAGCAGAAGCAGTAGCAGTTGCAGCAGAAGCAGAAGGAGAAGCAAAAGTAAAAGCAGAAGAACGAGAAGGAGAAGGAGAAACAGAAGGAGAAACAGAAGGAGAAGCAGAAGGAGAAGCGGAAGAAGCAGAAGGAGAAGCAGAAGGAGAAACAGAAGCAGAAGACGCAGCAGAAGGAGAAGCAGAAGCAGAAGAAGATGCAGAAGGAGAAGCAGGAGAAGCAGAAGAAGCAGAAGGAGAAGTAGGAGAAGGAGAAGGAAGAGCCGCAGAAGCAATAGGAGAAGCAGACGGAGAAGCAGAAGCAGAATGAGAAGCAGAAAGAGAAGCAGGAGAAGCAGAAGAAGCAGGAAAAGCAGAAGCAGCAGAAAGAGAAGAAGAAGAAGAAGAAGAAGAAGAAGAAGAAGAAGAAGAAGAAGAAGAAGAAGAA
>NW_012305613.1:0-2807 GCF_000151885.1 Dipodomys ordii
TTTCTGATTCTGCTTCCTCTTCTGCTTCTCATTCTGCTTCTCCAGATACTGCTTCTTCTACTTCTCCTGCTTCAGGTTCTGCTTCTGCTTCTTCGGATTCTTATGCTTCTGCTTCTTCTGCTTCCCCTCCTTCTCTTTCGGCTTCTCCTTCTGTTTCTGCTTCTCTTTCTGCTTCTCCTTCTGCTTCTCCTTCTGCTTCTGCTACTTCTCCTTCTTCTGTTTCTTCTTCTGCTGCTTCTCCTGCTTCTCGTTCTGCTTCTCTTCGTCTGCTTCTCTTTCTGCTTCTGCTTCTCCTTCTGCTTCTCCAGATTCTGCTTCTTCTCCTTCTCCTGCTTCTCCTTCTGCTTCAGGTTCTGCTTCTGCTTCTTCGGCTTCTTCTGCTTCTGCTTCTCCTGCTGCTGCTTCTTCTGCTTCTCATGCTTCTCCTTCTGCTTTTCCTTCTGTTCCTCTTCTCCTTCTGCTTCTGCTTCTTGTCCTTCTCCTGTTTCTTCTGCTTATGCTTCTCCTGTTTCTGCTTTTCCTGCTTCTCCTTCTGTTGCTCTTTATGCTTCTCCTGCTGTTTTTCCTTCTTCTGCTCCTTCTTCTGCTTCTCTTTCTGCTTCTCCTTCTGTTTCTCCTTCTCCTTCTCCTTCTCGTACTTCTACTTTACCTTCCGCTTCTCCTTCTGCTTCTGCATCTTCTGCTGCTTCTGCTACTGCGTCTGCTTCTTCTGTTTCTTCTACTTCTCCTTCTGCTTTTGCTTCTCTTTCTGCTTCTGCTTCTCCTTCTGCTTCTCCAGATTCTGCTTCTTCTCCTTCTCCTGCTTCTCCTTCTGCTTCAGGTTCTGCTTCTGCTTCTTCGGCTTCTTCTGCTTCTGCTTCTCCTGCTGCTGTTTCTTCTGCTTCTCCTTCTGCTTTTCCTTCTGTTTCTACTTTTCCTTCGGCTTCTGCTTCTTCTCCTTCTGTTTCTTCTGCTTCTGCTTCTCCTGCTGCTGCTTGTCCTGCTTCTCGTTCTGCTTCTTTTCTGCTTCTCCCTTCCCTTCTCCTTCTTCTTCTGCTTCTCCTTCTGCTTCAATTTCTCCTTCTGCTTCTCATTCTGCTTCTGCGTCTTCTGTTTTTTCTGCTTCTCCTGCTTCTGCTTCTTCTGCTTCTCCTGCTTCTCGTGCTGCTTCTGCTTCTGCTTCTGCTTATCTTTCTGCTTCTCCTACTCCTAATCCTTTTCTTTTGCCTTCTCCTTCTTCTGCTTCTGCTTCTCCTGCTGCTTCTGATTCTGTTTATTCTACTATTTCTGTTTCTTCTGCTTCTGCTTCAGATTGTGCTTCTTCTGTTTCTCCTTCTGCTTCAGATTCTGCTTCTGCTTCTTCGGCTTCTTTTGTTTCTTCTTCTTCTGCTTCTCCTGCTTCTTCTGCTTCTCCTGCTTCTCTTTCTGCTTCTCCTTCTTCTTCTGCTTCTCCTTCTGCTTCTGCTTCTGCTCTTCTCCTTCTGTTTCTTTTGCTTCTGTTTCTTCTGCTTCTTCTTCTTCTGTTTCTTCTGATTCTACTTCTACTTCTGCTTCTCCTTCTTCTCCTTCTCTTTCTGTTTCTACTTATACTTCTTCTGATTCTCCTGCTTCTCCTTCTTGTTCTCCTTCTCTTTCTGCTTCTCTTTCTGCTTCTGCTTCTCCTTCTGCTGCTCCTTCTCCTTCTGCTTCTCCCTCTGATTCTGCTTCTTATGCTTATTCTTTTTCTTCTGCTTCTGCTTCTCCTGCTTCTGCTTCTTCTGCTTCTACTGCTTCTCCTTATGCTTCTCCTTCTCCTTCTCCTTCTTCTTCTTCTTCTTCTTCTTCTTCTTCTTCTTCTTCTTCTTCTTCTTCTTCTTCTTCTTCTTCTTATTCTTATTCTTCTTCTTCTTCTTCTCTTTCTTTTGCTTCTGCATTTCCGGCTTCTTCTGCTTCTACTGCTTCTCTTTCTGCTTCTCATTCTGATTCTGCTTCTCCTTCTGCTTCTCCTATTGCTTCTGCTGCTCTTCCTTCTCCTTCTCCTACTTCTGCTTCTCCTTCTGCTTCTGCTTCTCCTTCTGCTTCTCCTTATATTTCTCTTTCTCCTACTCGTTCTTCTGCTTCTACTTCTGCTTTTGCTTCTTCTACTTATGCTTCTTCTGTTTCTTTTGCTTCTGCTTCAGTTGCTTCTGCTTCTTAGCTTCTCCTGCTTCTGCTTCTTCTTCTTCTTCTCTTTCGGGTTCTCCTGCTTCTGCTTCTTGTGCTTCTCCTGCTTCTCTTTCTGCTACTCATTCTGCTTCTGCTTCTCCTTCTGCTTCTGCTTCTCCTCCTTCTCCTGCTCCTACTTCTGCTTCTCCTTCAGCTTCTGCTTCTCCTTGTGCTTGTGCTTGTTCTTGTGCTTCGTCTTCTGCTTCTCCTGCTTCTTTTGGTTCACCTTTTGCTTCTGCTTCTTCTGCTTTTCCTGCTTCTTCTTCGGCTTCCCCCTCTGCCTCTCCTTCTGCTTCTCCTTCTGTTTCTCCTTCTCCTTCTCATTCTTCTGCTTTTCTTTCTGCTTCTCCTTCTGCTTCTACATCTTCTCCTTCTCCCTCTGTTCTGCTTCTCATGCTTCTTCTTTTTCTTCTGCTTCTGCTTCTCCTGCTTCTGCTACTTCTGCTGCTCCTGCTTCTCTTTCTGCTTCTCCTTCTGCTTCTCCTTCTGCTTCTTCCTCTTCTGCTTCTGCTTCTCCTGCTTCTCCTTATCCTTTTGCTCCTTCTTCTTCTTCTTCTTCTTCTTCTTCTTCTTCTTCTTCTTCTTCTTCTTCTTCTTCTTCTTCTTCTTCTTCTTCTTCTTCTTCTTCTTCTTCTTCTTTTCTT
>NW_012305614.1:0-2807 GCF_000151885.1 Dipodomys ordii
CGCTGTGTCCCCCACTGTGTCCCTTTGTGTCCCCAACTGTGTACCCTCCTGTGTCCCGCTGTGTCCCCGCTGTATCGACGCTGTGTCCCGCTGTGTGCTCGCTGTGTTCCCCGTTGTGTCCCGCTGTGTCCCCCGCTGTGTCCCCCGCTGTGTCATGCTGTGTCCCCCGCTG
Organism: Dipodomys ordii; assembly: GCF_000151885.1. Classification (NCBI taxonomy): domain Eukaryota; kingdom Metazoa; phylum Chordata; class Mammalia; order Rodentia; family Heteromyidae; genus Dipodomys; species Dipodomys ordii. The sequence continues at coordinate 173 of NW_012305614.1, forward strand.
TGTCCCGTTGTGTCCCACTGTCTCCCCCGCTGTGTCCCTGCTGTGTCCCCGCTGTGTCCCGCTGTGTCCTCGCTGTGTCCCACTCTGTGTTCCGCTGTGTCCTCGCTGTGTCCCCTGCTGAGTCCCGTTGTGTCCCCAGCTGTGTACCCCGCTGTGTCCTGCTGTGTCCCCGCTGTATCGACACTGTGTCCCACTGTGTCCTCGGTGTGTTCCCCGTTGTGTCCCGCTGTGTCCCCCGCTGTGTCCCCCGCTGTGTTCCGCAGTGTCCCGCTGTGTCCCGCTGTGTACTGCTGTGTCCCCCGCTGAGTCCCGCTGTGTCCCCGCTGTGTGCCCCCTGTGTCCCCCGCTGTGTCCCGCTGTGTTCCGCTGTGTCCCCTGCTGTGTCCTGCGCTGTGTCCCGCTGTCTTCCTGCTGTGACCCGCTGTGTCCCGCCGTGTACCCCGCTGTGTCCAGCTTTGTCCCCGCTGTGTCTGCTGTGTCCCCGCAGAGTCAACGCTGTTTCCCGCTGTGTTCCGTGGTGTCCCGCTATGTCCCCCGCTGTGTCCCCTGCTGAGTCCCGGCTTTGTCCTCGCTGTGTCCCGCTGTGTCCTCGCTGTGTCCCCCGCTGTCTCCCGCTCTGTCCCCCGCTGTGTCTCACGCTGTGTCCTGCTATGTCCCCCGCTGTGTGCCCCCTGTGTCCCCCGCTGTGTCCCTGCTGTGTCCTCGCTGTGTCCCACTGTGTCCCGCTGTGTCCTCGCTGTGTCCCACACTGTGTTCTGCTGTGTCCTCGCTGTGCCCCCCACTGTGTCCCTTTGTGTCCCCAGCTGTGTACCCCGCTGTGTCCCGCTGTGTCCCCAGTGTATCGACGCTGTGTCTGCTGGGTCCCGCTGGGTCCTCGCTGTGTTCCCCGTTGTGTCCCGCTGTGTCCCCCGTTGTATCCCCCGCTGTGTCCTGCTGTGTCGCCCGATTTTTCCCGTTGTGTCCTGCTGTGTCCCCCGCTGTGTCCCTGCTGTGATCCGCTGTGTCTCCTGCTATGTCTCCCGCTGTGTCCTTGCTGTGTCTCCCGCTGTGTCCTGCTGTGTCCTCGCTGTGTCCCCCACTGTGTCCCGCTGTGTCCTCGCTGTGTCCCCCGCTGTGTCCCGCTGTGTTCCCCGCTGTGTCCCGCTGTGTCCCGCTGTGTCCCCTGCTGTGTACCTGCTTTGTCGCGCTGTGTCTGCTCTATCTCCTCCTTTGTCCCCGCTGTGGTCCGCTGTGTCCCGTGGTGTCCCGCTTTGTCTCCCGCTGTGTCCCCCGCTGAGTCCCCGCTGTGTCTCCGCTGTGTCCCGCTCTGTCCTCCCTGTGTCCCCGGCTGTGTCCCGCTGTGTCCGCTGCTGTGTCCTGCTGTGTCTACTGCTTTGTTCCTGCTGTGTCCCGCTGTGGCCCACTCTGTCCACGCTGTATCAACGCTGTGTCCCGCTGGGTCCCGCTGTGTCCTCGCTGTGTCCACCGCTGTGTACCGCTCTGTCCACCGCTGTGTCCCGCTCTGTCCCCCGCTCTGTCCCCTTTTGTCTACCGCTGTGTCCCGCTGTTTCCCCCGCTGTGTCCCGCTGTGTCCTCGCTCTGTCCCCCTCAGTCTCCCGCTCTGTCCCACGCTGTGTCTCACACTTTGTCCCCGATGTGTCCCACTGTGTTCCGCTGTGTCCCGCTGTGACCCCACTGTGTCCCGTTGTGTCCACAGCTGTGTACCACGCTGTGTAACGCTGTGTCCCCGCAGTATCGACGCTGTATCCCGCTGTGTCCCGCTGTGTCCTCGCTGTGTTCACGGCTGTGTCCCGCAGTGTCCCCCGCTGTGTCCCCCGCTGTGTCCTCGCTGTGTTGCCCGCTGTGTCCTGCTGTGTCCTCGCTGGGTCCCCCACTGTGTCCCGCTGTGTCCCTCGCTTTGTTCCGCTGTGTCCCGCTCTGTCCCTGCTGTGTCCCGCTGTGTCCTGCTGTGTCCCGCTGTGTCCCGCTGTGCCCCGACTGTGTCCCCTTGTGTCCACAGATTTGTACCACACTGTGTAACGCTGTATCCCCGCTGTATCGACGCTGAGTCCCGCTGGGTCCCGCTGGGTCCTCGCCGTGTTCCCTGCTGTGTCCCGCTGTGTCCTGCTGTGTCCTCGCTGTGTCCCCCGCTGTCTCCCGCTCTGTCTCCCGCTTCGTCTCACGATTTGTCCTCGCTGTGCCCCCACTTTGTCCCGTTGTGTCCACAGATGTGTACCACGCTGTGTAAGGCTGTATCCCAGCTGTATCGACACTGTGTCCCGCTGGGACCCGCTGGGTCCTCGCTGGGTCCACCGCTGTGTCCCGCTATTTCCACCGCTGTGTCCCACTGTGTCCCCCGCTCTCTCCCCCTGTGTCCACCACTGTGTCCCGCTGTTTCCCCCGCTGTGTCCCGCTGTGTCCTCGCTGTGTCCCCCGCTGTGTCCCGCTCTGTCCCCTGCTGTTTCTCACGCTTTGTCCCCGATGTGTCCCACTGTGTTCCGCTGTGTCCCGCTGTGCCCCCACTGTGTCCCGTTGTGTCCACAGCTGTGTACCACGCTGTGTAACGCTGTATCCCCGCTGTATCGACGCTGTGTCCCGCTGTGTCCCTCAGTGTCACCCCGCTGTGTCCCCCGCTGTGTCCTCGCTGTGTCCCCGC
>NW_012305615.1:0-2807 GCF_000151885.1 Dipodomys ordii
GTATGTGATGCTGGTAAAGTCGGAAGAAGAAAGAAGCAGAATGAGAAATCAGTATGTGATGCAGAAGGAGAAACAGGAGAAGCAGAAGAAGCAGAAGAAGATAGGTGTTTAGGATAGCAGAAGATGCAGAAGCTATAGTAGAAGCATAAGAAGGAGAAGGAGAAGCAGATTATTTTTGATAATGACAAGCACAAGTAGAATGAGATTTATAAGGAGAAGCAGGAGAAGCAGAAGAAGCAGAAGCTGAAGGAGAAGCAGAAGTAGGAGAAGGAGATTGAGGAGAAGCAGAAGCAGAAGGAGAAGCCGAAGCGGAATGAGAAGGAGAAAGAGATGCAGGAGAAGCACAAGAAGCAGAAGCAGGAGAAGCCGAAAGAGAAGAAGCAGAAGAAGCAGAAACTGAAGCAGAAGTAGAAGCAGAAGCAGAAGGAGAAGCAGCAGAACAAGTAGAACCAGAAATTCAGGCAGGAGAAACAGAAGAAGCAGAAGCAGAAAGAGAAGCAAAAAGAGAAGCAGAAGGAGAAGTAGAAGAAGCAGCAGAAGGAGAAGCATCAGAAGGAGAAGCAGCAGAAGAAGCAGAAAAACAAGCAGGAGAAGCAGAAGCAGAAAGAGAAGTAGAAGCAGAAGAAGCAGAAGCAGAAGAAGAAGCAGTAGAAGCATAAGAAGCAGAAGCAGGAGAAGCAGAAGCAGAAGAACAAGAAGAAGCATAAGAAGCAGAAGCAGAAGCAGAGGGAGAAACAGAAGAAGGAGAAGGAGCAGCAGAAGGTGAAGCAGAAGGAGATGGAGAAGCAGAAAAAGAAGCAGAAACAGAAGGAGAAGAAGAAGGATTAGTTGGGAGAATCAGAAGAAGCAGAAAGAGAAGCAGAAGAAGGAGAAGGAGAAGAAGAAGCAGAGGAAAGGAAGGAGAAGCAGAAGAAGCAGAAGCAGGAGAAGCAGAAGAAGAAGAAAGAGAAGGAGAAGGAGCAGAAGGAGAAGCAGAAGCAGAAGGAGAAGCAGAAAGAGAAGGAGAAGAAGCAGTAGCAGGAGAAGCAGAAGCAGAAGAACAGAAGAAGCTGAAGAAGCAGAAGCAGGACCTGAAGTAGAAGAAACAGAACAAGCAGAAGAAGCAGTAGCAGAAGCAGAACGAGAAGCAGAAGAAGAAGAAGGAGAAGGAGAAAGAGAAGGATTAGGAGTAGGAAGAGCAGAAAGAGAATCAGAAGCAGAACGAGAAGCAGAAGGAGCATCAGAAGGAGAAGCAGAAGGAGAAGCAGAAGGAGAAGCAGAAGAAGGAGAAGCAGAAGCAGAAGAAGCAGCAGAAGGAGAAGCAGAAGCAGAAGAAGATGCAGAAGGAGAAGCAGGAGAAGCAGAAGAAGCAAAAGCAGAAGAAGAAGCAGAAGTAGGAGAAGGAGAAGGAGAAGGAAGGGCAGCAGAAGCAATAGGAGAAGCAGAAGGAGAAGAAGAAGAATGAGAAGAAGAAAGAGAATCAGGAGAAGCACAAATGCAGAAGCAGGAGAAGCAGAAACAGAAGATACAGAAGAAGAAGAAGAAGAAGAAGAAGAAGAAGAAGAAGAAGAAGAAGAAGAAGAAGAAGAAGAAGAAGAAGAAGAAGAAGAAGAAGAAGAAGAAGAAGAAGAAGCATAAGGAGAAGCATAAGGATAAGCATAAGGAGAAGCATAAGGAGAAGCATAAGGAGAAGCATAAGGAGAAGCAGTAGAAGCAGAAGAAGCAGAAGCAGGAGAAGCAGAACAGAAGAAAAAGAATAAGCAAAAGAAGCAGAAGCAGAAGCACTGGGAGAAGCAGAAGCAGAAGGAGGAGAAGCAGAAGCAGAAAGAGAAGCAGAAACAGAAGGACAACAAATGGAGAAGCAGGAGAATCAGAAGTAGCAGAAGTAGAATCAGAAGAAACAGAAGAAGAAGAAGCAGAAGAAACAGAAGCAAAAGAAACAGAAGAAGGAGAAGAGCAGAAGCAGAAGGAGAAGCAGAAGCAGAAGGAGAAGCAGAAAGAGAAGCAGGAGAAGCAGAAGAAGCAGGAGAAGCAGAAGAAACAGAAGAATCTGAAGAAGCAGAAGCAGAATCTGAAGCAGAAGGAGAAACAGAAGAAGCACAATCTGAAGCAGAAACAAAAGAAACAGAAATAGTAGAATAAGCAGAAGCAGAAGCAGCAGGAGAAGCAGAAGAAGAAGACGGAGAAGGCGAAAGAGAAGGATTAGGAGTAGGAGAAGCAAAAGGATAAGCAGAAGCAGAAAGAGACGCAGAAGGAGAAGCAGCACGAGAAGTAGGAGAAGCAGGAGAAGCAGAAGCAGGAGAAGCAGAAGAAACAGAAGACGCAGAAGCAGAATGAGAAGCAGAAGGAGAAATTGAAGCAGAAGCAGAAGCAGAAGGAGAAGCAGAAGAAGAAGGAGAAGCAGAAGAAGGAGAAGGAGAAGCAGAAAGGGAAGCAGAACGAGAAGCAGGAGAAGCAGTAGCAGGAGAAGCAGAAGCAGAAGAAACACAAGAAGGAGAAGAAGCAGAAGCAGAAACAGAAGGAAAAGCAGAAAGAGAAGCAGGAGAAGCAGAAGAAGCAGCAGCAGGAGAAGCAGAAGCAGAAGAAGCCGAAGAAGCAGAAGCAGAACCTGAAGCAGAAGGAGAAGCAGAAGAAGCAGAATCTGGAGAAGCAGAAGGAGAAACAAAGCAGAAAGAGAAGCAAAAGCAGAAGGAGAAGCAGAAGAAACAGAAGAAGCAGAGGCAGTAGCAGAAGAAGCAGAAGATGCAGAAGCAGAAGCAGATGGAAAAGCAGAAGAACGAGAAGGAGAAGGAGAAACAGGAGTAGAAGCAGAAAGAGAAGCAGAAGAA
>NW_012305616.1:0-2807 GCF_000151885.1 Dipodomys ordii
ACCCGCTGTGTCCCACTGTGTACCGCTGTGTCCGGCTGTGCCCCCACTGTGTCCCGTTGTGTCCACAGCTGTGTACCACGCTACGTAACGCTGTGTCCCCGCTTTATCGACGCTGTGTCCCGCTGTGTCCCGCTGTGTCCTTGCTGTGTTCCCCGCTGTGTCCTTGCTGTGTCCCCCGCTGTGTCCCCCGCTGTGTCCTCGCTGTGTCCCCTGCTGTGTCCCGCTGTGTCCCGTTGTGTCGCCCGCTTTGTCCCGCTGTGTCCCTCTGTGTCCCCGCTGTGTCCTGCTGTGTCCCGCTGTGTCCCGCTGTGTCCCTGCTGTGTGCCCGCTGTGTCCCGCTGTGTACCCCGCTGTGTCCAGCTATGTCACCGCCTTGTCTCGCTGTGGCCACTCTCTGTCTCCACTGTCCCCCGCTGTGTCCCCCGCAGTGTCCCACTGTGTCCAGGCAGGGTCACAGCTGTTTCCCGCTGTGTCCCGCTGTGTTCCGTGGTGTCCCTCTTTGTCCCCCGCTGTGTCCCCCGCTGAGTCCCCGCTGTGTCACCGCTGTGTCCCACTGTGTCCTCGCTGTGTCCCCCGCTGTCTCCAGCTCTGTCCCCCGCTGTGTCTCACGCTTTGTCCCCGCTGTATCCCACTGCGTCCCGCTGTGTCCCGCTGTGCCCCCACTGTGTCCCGTTGTGTCTACAGCTGTGTACCACGCTGTGTAACGCTGTGTGCCCGCTGTATCGACGCTGTGTCTCGCTGGGTCCCGCTGGGTCTTCGCTGTGTCCCCCGCTGTGTTCTCGCTGTGTCCCCCGCTGTGTCCCACGATGTCCTCGCTGGTTTCCCCACTGGGTCCCGCTGTGTTCCCGCTGTGTCCTGCTGGGTCACACTATGTCCTCGCTGTATCCCCCGCTGTGTCCCGTTGTGTCCCCAGCTGTGTACCCCGATGTGTCCCGCTGTATCGACGCTGTGTCCCACTGGGTCCCGCTGTTTCCTTTCTGTGTTCCCTGCTGTGTCCCGCTCTGTCCCGCTGTATCCCCGCTGTGTGCCCGCTGTGTCCCGCTGTGTACTCCGTTGTGTCCAGCTGTATCACCGCTGTGTCTCGCTTTGGCCCCTCTCTGTCTCCGCTGTCCCCCGCTGTGTCCACCGCTGTGTCCCGCTGTGTCACGCTGTGTCCCCCGTTTTGTCCCGCTGAATCCCCTCTGTGTCGCCGCTTTGTCCCGCTGTGTCCTCGCTGTGTCCCCCGCTGTCTGCCACTTTGTCCCCGCTGTGTCCCAAGCTGTGTCCCGCTGTGTCCCGCTGTGTACCCCGCTGTGTCCCACTATGTTTCCGCAGTGTCCCCACTGTGTACCGCTGTGTCCCGCTGTGTCCGGCTGTGCCCCCACTGTGTCCCGTTGTGTCCCCAGCTGTGTACCTCGCTGTGTCCCGCTGTGTCCCCGCTGTATCGACGCTGTGTCCGCTGTGTCCCGCTGTGTCCTCGCTGTGTCCCACGCTGTGTTCTGCTGTGGCCTCGCTTTTTTCCCCGCTGTGTCCCCCTCTGTGTCCCCCGCTGTGTCCCGCTGTGTCCCCCGCTGTGTCCCTGCTGTGTCCCGCTGTGTACTGCTGTGTCCCCCGCTGAGTCCCGCTGTGTCCCCGCTGTGTCCCAATGTGTCCTCGATCTGTCCCCCGCTGTGTACCGCTGTGTCCATCCTGTGTCCCCCGCTGTGTCCCGCTGTGTCCCGCTCTGTCCCCCACTATGTCCTGCTGTGTCCCCCGCTGTTTCCCGCTCTATCCTTGCTGTGTCCCCCACTGTGTGCCGCTGTGTCCTCACTGTGTCCCCCGCTGTGTCCCGCTGTGTCCTTTTGTGTCACGCTGTTTTCCCGCTGTGTCCCTGCTGTGTCACTCTGTGTACCCCGCTGTGTCCAGTTTTGTCTCCGCTGTGTCTCGCTGTGTCCCACGCTCTGTCCCACACTGTGTCCCGCCTTGTCCCGCGCTGTGTCCCGCTGTGTCCCCGCTGTGTCCCGCTGTGTCACCCCCTGAGTCCCCGCTGTGTCACCGCTGTGTCCCGCTGTTTCCTCGCTGTGTCCCCTTCTGTCACCCTCTCTGTCCCCTGCTGTGTCTCACGCTTTTTCCCCGCTGTGTCCCACTGTGTCCCGCTGTGTCCGGCTGTGCCCCCACTGTGTCCCGTTGAGTCCACAGCTGTGTACCACACTGTGTAACGCTGTGTCCCCGCTATATCGACGCTGTGTCCCGCTGTGTCCCGCTGTGTCCCCCGCTGTGTCCTGCTGTGTCTCACTCTGTCTTGCTGTGTCCTCGCTGTGTCCCCAGCTGTGTTCCGCTGTGTCTGCGCTCTATCCCCGCTTTGTCCGGTTGTGTCCACAACTGTGTACCCCGCTGTGTCCCGCTGTGTCCCCGCTGTATCGACGCTGTGTGCCGCAGGGTCCCGCTTTGTCCTCGCTGTGTTCCCCGCTGTGTCCCGCTGTGTGCCCCTCTGTGTCCACCGCTGTGTCCCGCTGTGTACCGCTGTGTACAGCTGTGTCCCCCGCTGAGTCCTGCTGTGTCCCTGCTGTGTCCCAATGTGTCCTGGCTTTGTCCCCCACTGTGTCCCGCTGTGTCCCCCCTGTGTCCCCCGCTGTGACCCGCTGTGTCCCCGCTGTGTGCACGCTGTGTCCCGCTGTGTACTCCGTTGTGTCCAGCTGTGTCACCGCTCTGTCCCGCTGTGTCCCCTCTCTGTCACCGCTGAACCCCGCTGTGTTCCCCGCTGTGTCCTGCTGTGTCCCTTGCTTTGTCCTGCTGTGTCCCCGCAGTGTCCCCGATGTGTCCCGCTGTGTCACACTGTGTCCCATTGT
>NW_012305617.1:0-2807 GCF_000151885.1 Dipodomys ordii
ACAGCGAGGGCACAGCGGGACACAGCGGGGGAAACAGCGGGACACAGCGTTGGACACAGGGGGACAGAGCGGGGGACACAGCGGGACACAGCGGGGGAAACAGAGGGACACAGCGGTGGACACAGCGGGACAGAGCGGGGACACAGCGGGACACAGCGGTGGACACAGCGGGACACAGCGGTGGACACAGCGAGGACACAGCGGGACCCAGCGGGACAGAGCGTAGATACAGTGGGGACAGAGTGGGCCACAGCGGGGTACACAGCTAGGGACACAACGGGGCACATCGGGGGACACAGCAAGGACTCAGCGGAACACAGCGTGGGACAGAGTGAGGACACAGGGGGACACAGCGGGACACAGCTGGACACAGCAGGAACACAGCAGTAGACACAGCCGGAAACAGCAGGGGTCACAGCGGGACACAGCGGGGGACACAGGGATCACAGAGCGCGACACAGCGGGGACACAGCGGGGACTCAGCGGGGGACACAGCGGGGGACAAAGTGGGACACCACGGGACACAGCGGGAAACAGCGGTAACCCTGCGGGGACACAGCGGGACACAGCAGGGGACACAGCAAGGACACAGCGGGACACAGCAGGGGACACAGCGAGGACACAGCGGGGGACACAGCGGGGGACACTGCGAGACACAGCGGGGAACACAACGAGGACACAGCGGGACCCAGCGGGACACAGCGAGGACACAGCGGGACCCAGCGGGACACAGCGTCGATACAGCGGGGACACAGCGTTACACAGCGTGGTACACAGCTGTGGACAAAACGGGACACAGTGGGGGCACAGCGGGACACAGCAGAACACAGTGGGACACAGCGGGGACAAAGCGTGAGATACAGCGGGGGACAGAGCGGGAGACAGCGGGGGACACAGCGAGGACACAGCGGGACACAGCGGGGGACTCAGCGGGAGAGAGCGGGGGACACAGCGGGACACAGCGGTGGACACAGCGGGACACAGCGGTGGACACAGCGAGGACACAGCAGAACCCAGCGGGACACAGGGTCGATACAGCTGGGACAGAGTGGGCCACAGCGGGGTACACAGATGGGGACACAACGGGGCACATCGGAGGACACAGAAAGGACTCAGCGGAACACAGCGTGGGACACAGTGAGGACACAGGGGGACACAGCGGGACACAGTGGGACAGAGCAGGAACACAGCAGTAGACACAGCGGGACACAGCCGGGGACACATTGGGACACAGCGGGGACACAGAGGGGACACAGCGGTACTCAGCGGGGGACACAGCAGTACACAGCGGGACACAGCGGGGACACAGCGGGGACTCAGCGGGGGACACAGCGGGGGACAAAGCGGGACACCACAGGACAGAGCGGGACACAGCGGGGACAAGGGGGAGACAGAGCGGGACACAGCAAAGACACAGCGGGACACAGAGGGGGACACAGCGGGACACAGCGGCGGACACAGCGGGACAAAGCAGGGTACAGAGCAGGGGACACATCGGGATACAGAGGGACACAGCGGGGGACCCAGCGGGAAACAGCGGGGGGCCCAGCGAGGACACAGCGGGACACAGCGGGGGACACAGACAGGAAAACAGCGGGGCACACTTCGGGGGACACAGCGGGACACAGCAGGGAACACAGCGAGGACACAGCGAGACCCAGCGGGACCCAGCGTCGATACAGCGGGGATACAGCGTTACACAGTGTGGTACAAATCTGTGGACACAAGGGGACACAGTGGGGGCACAGCGGGACAGAGCGGGACACAGTGGGACACAGCGAGGACAAATCGTGAGACACAGCGGGGGACAGAGCGGGAGACAGCGGGGGACACAGCGAGGACACAGCAGGACACAGCGGGAAACAGCAGGGACAGAGCGGGACACAGTGGGACCCAGCGGGACACAGCAGGGGACAAAGCGGGACACAGCGGGGGACCCAGCGAGGACAAAGCGGGACACAGCAGGGGACACAGCGAGGACACAGCGGGGGACACAGCGGGGGACACTGCGGGACACAGCGGGGAACACAGCGAGGACACAGCGGGACATAGCGGGACACAGAGAGGACACAGCGGGACACAGCGGGGGACACAGCAGGACACAACGGGGGACACAGCGAGGAAACAGCGGGGGACACTGCGGGACACAGCAGGGAACACAGCGAGGACACAGCGAGACCCAGCGGGACACAGCGTCGATACAGTGGGGATACAGCGTTACACAGTGTGGTACACATCTGTGGACACAAGGGGACACAGTGGGGGCACAGCGGGACACAGCGGGATACAGTGGGACAAAGCAAGGACAAATCGTGAGACACAGAGAGTGTCAGAGCGGGAGACTGTGGGGGACACAGCTAGGACACAGCAGGGCACAGCGGGACACAGCAGGGACAGAGCGGGACACAGCGGGACACAGCGGGGGACACAGCGGGACACAGCGGGGGACGCAGCGAGGACACAGCGGGACAAAGCGGGACAAAGCAGGGGACACAGCGGTGAAACAGCTGGACACAACGGAGTACATAGCGGGACACAGCACGCACACAGGGGGACACAGCGGGACACAGCGGGACACAGCAGGGACAGAGCGGGACACAGCGGGACACAGTGGGACACAGCGGGGGCCCCAGCGGGACCCAGCGGGGGACCCAGTGAGGACACAGCGGGACACAGCTGGGGACACAGCGAGGACACAGCGGGGGACACAGCGGGGGACACAGCGGGACACAGCGAGGAACAGCGTAGATACAGCGGGGACACAGCGTTACACAGAGTGGTACACAGCTGTGGATACAACGGGATGA
>NW_012305618.1:0-2807 GCF_000151885.1 Dipodomys ordii
TCATCGATACAGAGGGAGCACAGCAGGACACAGCGGGTACACAGCTGATAAACACAAAGGGACACAGTGGGGGACACAGCGGGACACAGCGGGACACAGCGGGGCACAGCGGGGACAAAACGGGAGACACACTGGGGAACAGAGCAGGACACAGCGGGGGACACAGAGAGGACACAGTGGGGACACAGCGAGACTCAGCCGGGGACACAGCGGGGGAAAAAGGGGGACACCACGGGACACAGTGGGACACAGCGGGACACAGCGGGGTCACTGCGGGGACACAGCGGGACACAGTGGGGGACAAAGCGGGACACAGCGGGAAACAGCGGGACACAGCGGGACACAGCCGGACACGGTGGGGGACACAGCGGGACACAGAGGGGGACACAGCGAGGACATAGTGGGACACAGCGGGACACAGTGGGGGACACAGCGAGAACACAGCAGAACACAGCGTGGGAAACAGCGAGGACACAGCGGGACACAGCGAGACACAGCGGGACACAGTGGGGACACAGCAGTAGACACAGCGAGACACAGCGGGGGACACAGCGGGGAACACAGCGAGGACACAGCGGGAACACAGCGGGGACACTGCGGGAACATAGTGGGACACAGCGGGGCACACAGCGGGACACAGCGGGTCACAGCTTGGGACACAGCGGGAACACAGCAGGACACAGCGGGGGACACAGCGAGGACACAGCGGGACCCAGCGGGACACAGCGTGGGACAAAGCGGGAGACAGCAGGGGAGACAGCGAGGACACAGCGGGACACAGCGGCGACACATAGAGGACTCAGCGGGGGACACAGTGGGGGACAGAGCGGGACACAGCGGGAAACTGCGGGGCACAGCGGCGGACCCAGCGGGACACAGCGGGGGACCCAGCGGGACACAGCCGGACACTGCGGGGCACAGCGGGGGATACAGAGGGACACAGCGGGGGACACAGGGAGGACAGAGCTTAACACAGTATGGGACAAAGCGAGGACACAGCGGGACACAGCGAGACACAGCGGGACCCAGCGGGGACCCAGCAGTGGACACAGCGGGACACAGCGGGGGACAAAGCGGGACACCACGGAACACAGCAGGACACAGCGTGAAACAGCGGTGAACCTGCGGGGATACAGCGGGACACATTGGGGGACACAGCGGGACCCAGCGGGACACATCGGGGGACACAGCGGGAAACAGCGGGGACACAGCGGGGACACAGCGGGACACAGCAGGTCACAGCGGGGGACACAGCGGGACACAGCGGGACACAGCGGGGGACACAGCAGGGACACAGTGGGACACAGTAGGACACAGTGTGGGACAAAGCGGAAGACAGCAGAGGACACAGCGAGGACAAAGCTGGACACAGCGGGGACACAGAGGGGACTCAGCAGGGGACATAGAGGGAAAAAAGCAGGACACCACGGGACACAGTAGGACACAGCGGGATACAGCGGGGACACTGAGGGACACAGCCAGGAGACACAGCGGTGGACAGCTTGGGACAGAGAATGGACACAGCGGGACACAGAGGGGACACAGCTGGACACAGAAGGGTACACAGCGGGACACAGCGGACACACAGCGGGGACAGAGCTGGACACAGAGGGACACAGAGGGGACAGAGCGTGACACAGGTGGACACTGAGGGAGACAGAGCGAGGACACAGCCGGACACAGCGAAACAAAGCGTGACACAGTGGGGACACAGCAGGGGACACAGCGGGACACAGTGGGGGACACAGCGGGACACAGCGGGGTACACAGCAGGGACAAAGAAGGACACAGCGGGGGACACAGCGAGGACACAGCGGGACACAGCGGTCACACAGCGGGACACAGCTGGGGACACTTTGGGACACTGCGTGACAGAGGGACACAGCAAGGACACAGCGGGGGTCAGTGGGGGACACAGCGGGACACAGCAAGCACAACGGGGTCATAACAGTGGACACAGCAGACACAGCGGGGAACACAGCAGGGACACAGTGGGGGACACAGCTGGACACAGCGGGTCACAGCGGGGGACACAGCGGGACAAAGCTGGGGACACAGAGGTGTACACAGCGGGACACAGCGGGGAATACAGCATGGACACAGCGGGACAAAGCAGGACACAGCGTCGATACAGCGGGGACAGAGTGGGTCACAGCAAGGATACAGCGGGACACAGCGGGACACAGCGGGACACAGCGGGGGACACAGCGGAACACAGCGGGACACAGCTTGGGATACAGCGGGGACACAGCTGGACACAGCGGGGGACACGGCGAGGACACAGCGGGACAGAGCGGGACACAGAGGGGGACAAAGTGGGAGACAGCGGGAACACAGCGAGGACACAGCGGCGACACAGAGGGGACTCAGTGGGGGACACAGCGGGGACAAAGCAGGATACCACTCGACAGTGTGACACAGCGGGACACAGCGGGGACAATGCGGGGATGCAGCGGTACAAAGCGGGGGACACAACGGGGATTCAGCGGGGGACACAGCGGGGGACAAAGCGGGACACCACGGAACACAGCGGTACACAGCGAGAAACAGCGGTGACCCTGCGGGGACACAGCGGGACACAGTGGGTGACACAGCGGGACACAGTGGGACACAGTGGGAGACACAGGGGGGACACAGCGTGACACAGCGGGGACACAGCCGGACTCAGCGGGGGACACAGCAGTATACAGCAGGACACAGCGGGGACAAAGCAGGGACACAGCGGTGGTCACAGCGGGACACAGCGGGACACAGCGCGGGACAAAGCTGGACACAGAGGGGGACACAGAGGGGTACACATCGGGACA
>NW_012305619.1:0-2807 GCF_000151885.1 Dipodomys ordii
GTTCTCAAGAAGCAGAAGAAGAAGAAACAGAAGAAGGAGAAGTAGCAGAAGCAGAAGGAGAAGCAGAAAGAGAAGCAGAAACAGAAGGAGAAGCAGAAAGAGAAGGAGGGGAAGCAGAAGAAGCAGAAGCATAAGAATCCGAAGAAGCAGAAGCAGAACCTGAAGCAGGAGAAGTAGAAGAAGCAGAATCTGAAGAAGCAGAATGAGAAGCAGAAGGAGAAGCAGAAGCAGAAAGAGAATCAAAAGCAGAAGTAGAAGCAGAAGAAACAAAAGAAGCAGAAGCAGTAGTCGTTGTAACAGAAGCAGAAGGAAAAGCAGTAGGAAAAGCAGAAGAACGAGCAGGAGAAGGAGAAGCAGAAGGAGAATCAGAAGGAAAAGCAGAAGAAGGAGAAGGAGATGCAGAAACAGAAGAAGCAGCAGAAGGAGAAGCAGAAGCAGAAGAAGATGCAGAAGGAGAAGCAGGAGAAGCAGAAGAAGCAGACGGAGAAGGAGAAGCAGAAGTAGGAGAAGGAGAAGGAAGGGCAGCAGAAGCAATAGCAGAAGCAGAAGGAGAAGCAGAAGAATGGGAAGAAGAAAGAGAAGCAGGAGAAGCACAAATGCAGAAGCAGGAGAAGCAGAAACAGAAGAAGAAGAAGAAGAAGAAGAAGAAGAAGAAGAAGAAGAAGAAGAAGAAGAAGAAGAAGAAGAAGAAGAAGAAGAAGAAGAAGAAGGAGAAGAAGAAGCAATAGAAGAAGGAGAAATAGAAGGAGTAGAAGAAGAAGCAGAAGTAGAAGCAGAAGGAGAAGTAGAAGAAGGAGAAGGAGAAGCTCGGAGCAGAAGATGAAGCAGAATGGAAAAGCACAAGCAGAAGGAGATGCAGAAGGAGAAGCAGGAAATGCAGAAGACGCAGAATCAGAAGGAGAAGAAGAAGGAGAAGAATCAGAATCAGAAGAAGCAGAAGCAGAAATAGAAAGAGAAGCCGACGAAGAGAAGCTGAACGAGAAGCAGGAGAAGCAGAAGAAGCAGAAGTGGGAGAAGCAGAAGAAGAAACAGAAGAAGGAAAAGGAGCAGAACCAGAAGGAGAAGCAGAAGGAGAAGCAGAAAGAGAAGCAGGAAAAGCAGAAGAAGCAGAAGCAAGAGAAGCTGAAGGAGAAGAAACAGGAGAAGGACAAGAAGCAGAAAGAGAAGCAGTAGAAGCAGAAGAGGCAGGAAAAGCAGAAGCAGAAGAAAGAGAAGAAGAAGAAGACGAAGAAGAAGAAGAAGAAAAAGAAGCAGCAGCATAAGGAGAAGCATAAGGAGAAGCATAAGGAGAAGCATAAGGAGAAGCAGTAGAAGGAGAAGAAGCAGAAGCAGTAGAAGCTGAAGCAGAAGAAAAAGAATAAGCAAAAGAAGCAGAAGCAGAAGCAGTGAGAGAAGGAGAAGAAGGAGAAGGAGAAGGAGCAGCAGAAGGAAAAGCAGAAGCAGAAAGAGAAGCAGGAACAGAAGGAGAACAAGAAGGAGAAGCAGGAGAATCAGAAGAAGCAGAAAGAGAAGAGAAGAAGGAGAAGCAGAAGTAGAATCAGAGAAACAGAAGAGAAGAAGCAGAAGATGATGAGAAGAAGAGAAGAAGATGAAGAAGAAGAAGAAGAAGAAGAAGAAACAGAAGCAAAAGAAACAAAAGAAGGAGAAGAGCAGAAGCAGAAGCAGAAGGAGAAGCAGAAGCAGAAGGAGAAGCAGAAGCAGAAGGAGAAGCAGAAAGAGAAGCAGGAGAAGCAGAAGAAGCAGGAGAAGCAGAAGAACTAGGAGAAGCCGAAGAAGCAGAAGCAGAATCTGAAGAAGAAGGAGAAACAGAAGAAGCACAATGTGGAGCAGAAGCAGAAGAAACAGAAATAGTACAATAAGCAGAAGCAGAAGCACCAGGACAAGCAGAGGAACAAGAAGGAGAAGGCGAAAGAGAAGGATTAGGAGTAGGAGAAGCAAAAGGATAAGCAGAAGCAGAAAGAGACGCAGAAGGAGAAGCAGCACGAGATGTAGGAGAAGCAAGAGAAGCAGAAGCAAGAGAAGCAGAAGAAACAGAAGACGCAGAAGCAGAATGAGAAGCAGGAGAAATTGAAGCAGAAGGAGAAGAAGAAGCAGAAGGAGAAGCAGAAGAAAGAGAAGGAGAAGTAGAAGCAGAAAGAGAAGCAGAAAGAGCAGCACAACGAGAAGCTCAACGAGAAGCAGGAGAAGCAGAAGCAGGAGAAGCCGAAGCAGAAGAAACTTAAGAAGGAGAAGAAGCAGAAGCAGAAGGAGAAGCAGAAACAGAAGGAAAAGCAGAAATAGAAGCAGGAGCAGCAGAAGAAGCAGCAGCAGGAGAAGCAGAAGCAGAAGAAGCCGAAGAAGCAGAAGCAGAACCTGAAGCATAAGGAGATACAGGAGAAGCAGAAGAAGAAGAATCTGGAGAAGCAGAAGGAGAAGCAGAAGCAGAAAGAGAAGCAAAAGCAGAAGGAGAAGCAGAAGGAGAAGCAGAAGAAACAGAAGAAGCAGAGGCAGTAGCAGAAGATGCAGAAGCAGAAGAAGCAGAAGCAGGAGTAGAAGCAGAAGAAGGAGAAGCAGAAGGAGAAGCATAAAGAGAAACAGAAGGAGAAGCAGGAGAAGCAGAAGCAGGAGAAGCAGAATCAGAAGAAATAGGAGAAGGAGACGAAGCAGAAGCAGAAAGAGAAGCAGAAACAGAAGGAGAAGCAGAAATAGAAGCAGAAGGAGCCGAAGAAGCAAAAGCAGAACCTAAAGCAGAAGTAGAAGCAGAAGAAGCAGAATCTGGAGAAGAAGAAGGAGAACCAGAAGGAGAAGCAGAAGCAGAAAGAGAAGCA
>NW_012305620.1:0-2807 GCF_000151885.1 Dipodomys ordii
TCAGCAGGGGTTAACAGCAGTACACAGCAGGACACAGCGGGGACACAGCAGTAGACACAGCGGGGGACACAGCGGGACACAGCGGGACACAGCGAGACACAGCATCGAAACAGCGGGGACAGCGGTACACAGAGGGGTACACAGCTGGGAACACAACGGGACACAGCAGGGGACACAGCGAGGACACAGCGGAACACAGCGTGGGACACAGCGAGGACACAGCGGGACACGGTGGGACACAGCGGGGACACAGCAGGGACACAGCAGGGACACAGCGGGGGACACAGTGGGACACAACAGGACACAGCGGGGGACACAGCAGGACACAGCGGGGGACACAGCGGTGGACATAACGGGACACAACGGGGAACACTGCGAGGACACAGCGGGACCCAGCGGGACACAGCGTCGATACAGCGGGGACACAGCGGGACACAACGGGATACACAGCTGGGGACACAAAGGGACACAGTGGGGGACACAGCGGGGACTCAGCGGGTGACACAGCGGGGGACATAGCGGGACACCACGGAACACAGCGGGACACAGCGGTGACACAACGGGACTCAGCGGGGCCATAGCGGGGGACACAGTGGGACAGAGCAGGACACAGCGTGACACAGCGGGGGACACACCAGGACACAATGGGGGACACAGCGAGGACACAGAGGTACACAGTGGGGGACAGCGAGGGACAAAGCGGGACACAGCGGGGGACACAGCAGTACACAGCGGGACACAGCCAGACACAGCGGGGGACACTGGTGGGACACAGCGTTACAGAGCGGGACACAGCGGGACTCAGCGGGGGACACAGCCGTACACAGCGGGACACAGCCTGGACACAGCGGGACTCAGCAGCGGACACAGCAGTACCCAGTGGGACACAGCAGGACACAGCGGGACAGAGCGGGACTCAGCGTGGGACACAGCAGTACACAGCAGGACACAGCGGGGACACAGCAGTAGACACAGCGGGGGACACAGCAGTAGACACAGCGGGACTCAGCGGGGACACAGTGGGACTCAGCAGAGGACACAGCAGTACACAGCGGGACACAGCGGGACACAGCAGTAGACACAGCGGGGGACACAGCGGGACACAGCAGGACACAGCGGGGACACAGCGGGACTCAGCAGGGGACACAGCAGTACACAGCGGGAAACAGCGGGACACAGCGGGACACAGCAGGGGACACAGCCGGACACAGAGGGGGAGACAGAGGGGTACACAGCGGGAAACAGCGGAGAACCCAGTGAGGATACAGCAGGCCCCAGCGGGATACAGCGTCGATACAGCGGGGACACAGTGGGACACAGCGGGATACACAGCTTGGGACACAAAGGGACACATCGGGGGACACAGCGAGGACACAGCAGAACACAGCGTGGGACAC
The DNA here is from genome assembly GCF_000151885.1 of Dipodomys ordii. Lineage (NCBI taxonomy): Eukaryota > Metazoa > Chordata > Mammalia > Rodentia > Heteromyidae > Dipodomys > Dipodomys ordii. The sequence continues at coordinate 1,398 of NW_012305620.1, forward strand.
AGCGAGGACACAGTGGGACACAGCGGGACACAGCGGGACACAGCAGGGACACAGCAGTAGACACAGCAGGACACAGTGGGGGACATAGCGGGACACTACAGAACACAGTGGGACACAGTGGGAAACAGCAGTGACACTGTGGGGACACAGTGGGCAGAGCATGGGATACAGCAGGACACAGAGGGGGACAGAGCGTGGGACGCAGCGAGACACAGCGTGGACCAAGCTGGACACAGCGGGGTACACAGCGGGACACAGCGGGGACATAGTGGGGACACAGCGGGACTAAGCCGGACACAGCGGGACACAGCGGGGACACAGCAGGGGACCCAGCGGGACCGAGCGGGGACACAGTGGGGACACAGCGGGGGACACAGTGGGGGTTATAGCAGGACACAGCGGGACACAGCGGGGGCAAAGCGGGAACACAGCAGGGGACACAGCGATGACACAGCAGGACATAGCAGGGAAACAGCGGGACTTAACGGGGACACAGCAGGGGACACAGCGGGACACAGCGGGGGCAGAGCAGGACACAGCAGGGGACACAGCAGGGGACACAGGGGGACACAGAGAGACACAGCGGGGGACACAGGTGCGACACAGCGGGACCCAGCGGGACACAGCGGGATACAGCGGGGGACACAGCGGGACACAGAGGGGGACACAGAGGGGTACACAGTGGGACACAGCTGGGAATACAGCGAGGACACAGCAGGACCCAGCAGAAACAGCGTCGATACAGCAGGGACACAGCGGGACACAGCGGGGTACACAGCTGGGCACACAAAGGGACACATCGTGGGACACAGCGAGGACACAGGGGAACAGCGTGGGACACAGCGAGGACACAGCGGGACACAGCAGGGACAAAGCAGTAGACACAACGGGACACAGCGGGGGAAACAGCGGGACACAGCGGGGGACACAGTGGAACTCAGTGTGGGACAGAGCATGGGACACAGCGAGACACAGCGGGGACCAAGCTGGACACACCGGGGTACACAGTGGGACACAGCGGGGACACAGCAGGGACACAGAGGGACACAGCGGGATATACACAGCAAGACACAGCGGGGACACACCGGGACTCAGCGGGACACAGCAGGACACAACGGGGGACACAGTGGGACAGAGCAGGGGACACACGAGGACACAGCGGGACACAGCGGGGGACACAGCGAGGACACAGCGGGACACAGCGGTGGAAAAAGTGGGACATAGCGGGGACACAGCCGTGGACACAGCAGGACACAGCGGGAGACACAGCGGGACATAGTTGGACACAGCGGGGACAATGTGTGAGACACAGCGGGGGACAGAGCAGGAGACAGCGGGGGACACAGCGAGAACACAGCAGGACCCAGCGGGGACACAGCAGGGAGTCAGCGGGGGACACAACGGGGGTGA
>NW_012305621.1:0-2807 GCF_000151885.1 Dipodomys ordii
GTCCCGCTGTGTCCCGCTTTGTCCTGCTGTGATCCTCTCTGTCCCCGCTGTATTGATGCTGTGTCCCGGTGTGTCCCACTGTGTCCGCGCTGTGTTTCCGGCTGTGTCCACTGTGTCCCCGCTGTATCTAGGCTGGGTCCCGCTGGGTCCCGCTGTGTCCTCCCTGTGTCCCCCACTGTGTCCCGCTGTGTCCGACTGTGTCCCGCTCTGTCCCCGCTGTGTGCCCGCTGTGTCCCGCTGTGTCCCCGCTGTGTGCCCGCTGTGTCCCGCTGTGTACCCTGCTGTGTCCAGCTGTGTCACCGAGGTGTCCCGCTGTGGCCCTACTCTGTCTCCGCTCTGTCCCCCTCTTTGTTCCGTTATGTCCCGCTGTGTCCCCCGCTTTGTCCTACTGTGTCCCCACATGTCCCGCTGTGTCCCGCTGCGTCCTCGCTGTGTCCCCCGCTGTGTCCCGCTGTGTCCCTGCTATGTCCCCAGCTGTGTTCCGCTTTGTACCGCTCTGTACCCCGCTGTGTCTCGCTATGTTCCCGCAGTGTCCCGCTGTGTCCCGCCCTGTCCCGCTGTGTCCTCGCTGTGTCCCCCGCTGTGTCCTGTTGTGTCCCCAGCTGTGTACCTCGCTGTGTCCCGCTGTGTCCCCGCTGTATCGAGGTTGGGTCCCGCTGGGTCCCGCTGTGTCCTCCCTGTGTCCCCCGCTGTGTCCCGCTGTGTCCGCCATTGTGTCCCGCTGTGTCTACTGCTTTGTCCCCACTGTGTCCCGCTGTGTCCCGCTGGGTCCTCGCTGTGTCCCACGCTGTGTTCCGCTGTGGCCTCGCTTTTTTCCCCGCTGTGTCCCGCTGTGTACCCCTCTGTGTCCCCCGCTGTGTCTCGCTGTGTCCCCCGCTGTGTCACTGCTGTGTCCTGCTGTGTCCCGCTGTGTCCCGCTGTGTACTGCTGTGTGCCCCGCTGAGTCCCGCTTTGTCCTACTGTGTCCCCACAGTGTCCCGCTGTGTCCCGCTGTGTCTCACTGTGTCCCGTGGTGTCCCTCTTTGTCCCCCGCTGTGTCCCCCACTGAGTCCCCTCTGTGTGGCCGCTGTGTCCTGCTGTGTGCTCGCTATGTCCCCCGCTATCTCCCGCTTTGTCCCCCGCTGAGTTCCGCTGTGTCCCGCTGCGTCCTCGCTGTGTCCCCTGCTGTGTCCCGCTGTGTCCCCGCTATGTCCCCAGCTGTGTTCCGCTGTGTACCGCTCTGTACCCCGCTGTGTCTCGCTATGTTCCCGCAGTGTCCCACTGTGTCCCGCTGTGTCCTCGCTGTGTCCCCCGCTGTGTCCTGTTGTGTCCCCAGCTGTGTACCTCGCTGTGTCCCGCTGTGTCCCCGCTGTATCGAGGCTGGGTCCCGCTGGGTCCCGCTGTGTCCTCCCTGTGTCCTCCGCTGTGTCCCGCTGTGTCCGCCATTGTGTCCCGCTGTGTCTACTGCTTTGTCCCCACTGTGTCCTGCTGTGTCCCGCTGTGTCCTCGCTGTGTCCCACGCTGTGTTCCGCTGTGGCCTCGCTTTTTTCCCCGCTGTGTCCCGCTGTGTACCCCTCTTTGTCCCCCGCTGTGTCTCGCTGTGTCCCCCGCTGTGTCCATGCTCTATGTCCCGCTGTGTCCCGCTGTGTACTGCTGTGTCCCCCGCTGAGTCCCCGCTGAGTCCCGCTGTGTCCCAATCTGTCCCCCGCTGTGTACTTCTGTGTCCTTCCTGTGTCCCACGCTGTGTCCCACTGTGTCCCGCTGTGTCCGCGCTGTTTCCCCCGCAATGTCCCGCTTTGTCCCCCGCTGTGTCCCGCTCTGTCCTTGCTGTGTCCCACACTGTGTGCCGCTGTGTCCTCGCTGTTTCCCCGCTGTGTCCCTGCTGTTTGCCTCTGTGTACCCCGCTGTGTCCCGCTGTGTAACACTGTGTCCCGTGGTGTTCCATTTTGTCCCACGCTGTGTCCCCAGCTGCGTCCCCTCTGTGTCGCCGCTGTGTCCCCTCTCTGTCCTCTGCTGTCCCCCGCTGTGTCCCCCGCTGTGTCCCCCACTGTGACCCGCTGTGTCCCGCTGTGTCCCCTGCTGTGTCCCCACTGTGTGCCCCCTGTGTCCCACTGTGTACCCCGCTGTGTCCAGCTGTGTTCCCGCTGTGTCCCGCTGTGACCCGCTGTGTTCCCAGCTGTGTCCCGCTGTGTACCCCTCTGTGTCCCCCTCTGTTTCCCGCTGTGTTCCCCGCTGTGTCCTGCTGTGTCCCGCTGTGTCCCCCGCTGTGTCCCTGCTGTGTCCCCGCTGTGTCCTGCTGTATACTGCTGTGTCCCCCGCTGAGTCCCGCTGTGTCCCCGCTGTGTCCCGCTGTGTTCCCCATGTGTCCCCCGCTGTGTCCCACTGTGTCCCACTGTGTCCCCCACTGTTTCCCCCGCTGTGTCCGGCTGTGTCCCCCGCTGTGTCCCGCTGTGCCCACTGCTGTGTCCCCGCTGTGTCCCGCTTTTTTCCCCGGCTGTGTCCCGCTGTGTCCTCACTGTGTACCCCGCTGTATCCCGCTGTGTCCTCGCTGTGTCCCCAGCCGTGCCCCGCTGTGTCCCCCGCTTTGTCCCGCTGTGTCCCACTGTGTCCCCACTGTGTCCCGCTGTGTCCCGCTGTGTCCCCGGTGTGCCCGCTGTGTCCCGCTGTGTACCCCGCTGTGTTCAGCTATGTTACCGCTGTGTCCCGCTGTGGCCCATCTCTGTCTCCGCTGTCCCCCGCTGTGTCCCCCGCTGTGTGGCACTGTGTCCCGCTATGTCCCAAAGATTTGTCCTGCTGTGTCCCCGCAGTGTCCCCGCTGGGTCCCACTG
>NW_012305622.1:0-2807 GCF_000151885.1 Dipodomys ordii
ACAGCGGGACACAGCGGGACACAGCAGGACAAAGCGGGACACAGCAGGACACAGCCGAGGACACAGCGGGGGACAGCGGGGACACTTCGTGGGACAGCGGGGAAACAGCGGGACACAGCAGGAGACAGCGGGGACACAGTGGGGGACACAGTGAGGACACAACGGTACATGTTGGGGTCACAGCGGGAAAACAGTGGGACAGAGCGGAGGACACAGCGGGATACAGGGGGAACACAGTGAGGACACAGCGAAACACAGAGGGACACAGCAGGGACACAGCAGGGGACACAGCGGGATACAGTGGGGACACAGCGGCGGACACAGCGGGTCACAGCGGGGACACAGTGGGGGACACAGCAAGGGACACAGCTGGGTACAAAGCGGGACACCACGGGACACAGCGGGACACAGTGTGGACACAGTGGAGACACAGCGGGGACACAGTGATGGACACAGCGGGACAAAGCAAGGACACAGCGCGACACAGCGAGACACAGCGGGGACACAGCATAGACACAGCGGAAGACACACCGGGACACAGTGGGGGACACAGAGGGGGACACAGCAGTTACACATTGGGGACACAGCAGGGGACACAGCGGGGACACAGCGGGGCACTGCGGGGGACACAGCGGGGACAGAGCGGGGGACAAAGAGGGGACACAGCTTGGACATAGTGGGACACATCGAGGACACAGCGGGGGAGAAGCTGGACACAGCACGACACAGCGGGGGACAAAGCTGGACACAGCGGGGACACAGCGGGACACAGCGGGGGATACAGCGGGACACAGCGGTACACAGCAGGGACACAGCGGGGGATACAGCGGGACACAGCAAGGACACACCGGGGGACAATGGGGACACAGAGGGACACAGCGGGGGACACAGCGGGGGACACAACAGGACACAGAGGGGACAAGCGAGGACACAGCGGAACACAGCGGGGACACAGCGGGGGACAAAGCGGGATAGAGCAGGGACACAGAGGGGGACACTGCGGCACTCAGCAGGACACAGAGGGGGACACAGCTGGACACAGCGGGGGATACAGCGGGGACACAGCAGGACACAGCAGCGGACAAAGCGATACACAGCGGGACATAGCGGGGGACACACCGGGGAAAAACGGGGACACAGCTGGACACAACGGGGGACAGAGTAAGGGATACAGCGGGACACAACAGGGGACAAACAAGGACACAGCAGGACACAGCGGGGACACAGCGGGGGACACAGCGGGACAGAGCGGGGACACGGAGGGGGACACAGCGGGACTCAGTGGGACACACCGGGGGACACAGCGGGACACAGCGGGGGACACAGCGGGGACACAGTGGGACACAGCGGCGGACACAGCGATATGCAGCGGGACATAGCTTGGGACACAGCCGGACGTAGTGTGGGACACAGCAGGGGACACAGTGGGGACACAGCAGGGGACAAAGAGTGGACACAGCTTGGACATATTGGGACACAGCGAGGACACAGCAGGGGACACAGCGGGACACAGCCGGGACACAGAGGTGGACACAGCGGGGGACACAGCGGGACAGAGCGGGGACACATCGGGACACAGCGGGGGACACAGCGGGGACACAGCGGGACAGAGCAGGACATAGGAGGACACAGTGGGGACACATCTGGACACAGCAGGGACACAGAGGGACACAACGTGGGACACAGCGGGGACACAGCGGGACACAGCGGGGACACAGCGAGGGACACAGTGTGACACAGCGGGGACACATTGGGGGACACAGCGGGGGACACAGTGGGACACAGCGGTGACAAAGCAAGGACACAGCGGGGGACACAATAGGGGACAGAGAGGGACACAGCGGGACACAGCGGGACACAGCAGTGGACACAGCGGGGATACAGCGGGGGACATAGCTGGACACAGTGGGACACAGCAAGGACTCAGCGGGACACAGCAGGTACACTGCGTTGACACAGCGGGACACAGCAGGGACACAGCGGGACACAGAAGGGGACACAGCGGGGATACAGCGGGGGACAAAGTGGGGACACAGCTTGGATAAGGCAGGACACAGCGAGGACACCGCGGGGGACACAGCTGGACACAGCGGGACACAACGGGGACACAGCGTGGAACACAGCGGTGACACAGCGGGGACACAGCGGGACACAGCACGACATAGGGGGACCCAGTGGGCATACAGCGGGACACAGCGGGGACACAGAAGGACACAACGGGGGACACAGCGGGGACACAGCGGGATAAAGCAGTGAAAAAGTGAGTGACACAGCGGGACACATTGGGGACACGGTTGGGGACACAGCAGGGGACACAGTGGGACACAGCGGTGACACAGCGGGGACAAAGCGGGGGACACAGCGTGGGACAGAGAGGGACACAGCAGGGACACAGAGGGACACAGCAGGGGACACAGCGGGGATAAAGCGGGGGACACAGCTGGACACAGAGGGAAACAGCAGAGACTCAGCGGGACACAGCGGGTACACTGCGGTGACACAGCGGGACACAGCGCGGACAAAGCGGGACACAGCGTGGCCACAGCGGGGGACCCAGAGGGACACAGCGGAGAACAGAGGGACACAGCGGGACACAGCGGGACACAGCGGAGGACAGAGGGGACACAGCGGGACACAGCTTGACACAGCTGGGGACAGCGGGGAGACACCATGGGACAACGGGGACACAGCGGGGACACAGAGGGGACACAGCGGGGTCACAGCGGGACACAGCAGGGGACAAAGTGGGGGACACAGCCTGACACAGCGGGGACACAACGGGGGCCTCAGCGGGGGACACACGGGAC
>NW_012305623.1:0-2807 GCF_000151885.1 Dipodomys ordii
ACCCAGAATTTCAGGCAGAGAAACAGAAGAAGCAGAAGCAGAAGCAGAAGGAGAAGCAAAAAGAGAAGCAGAAGAAGAATTAGAAGAAGCAGCAGAAGGAGAAGCAGCAGAAGAAGCAGAAAAACAAGCAGGAGAAGCAGAAGCAGAAAGAGAAGTAGAAGCAGAAGAAACAGAAGCAGAAGAAGAAGCAGTAGAAGCACAAGAAGCAGAAGCAGGAGAAGCAGAAGCAGAAGATAAAGAAGAAGCATAAGAAGCAGAAGCAGAGGGAGAAACAAAAGAAGGAGACAGAGCAGAAAAAGGTGAAGCAGAAGGAGATGCAGAAGCAGAAAGAGAAGCAGAAACAGAAGGAGAAGAAGAAGGAGAAGTAGGAAAATCAGAAGAAGCAGAAGCAGAAGCAGAAAGAGAAGGAGAAGAAGGAGAAGGAGAAGCAGAAGAAGAAGGACAAGCAGGAGAAGCAGAAGAAGCAGTAGCGGGAGGAGCAGAAAAAGAAGAAGAAGAAGAAGAAACAGAAGAAAGAGAAGGAGCAGAAGGAGAAGCAGAAGCAGAAGGAGAAGCAAAAGAGAAGCAGAAAAAGCAGAAGAAGCAGTAGCAGGAGAAGCAGAAGCAGAAGAAACAGAAGAAGTCCAAGAAGCAGAAGGAGAAGCAGAAGGAGAAGCAGAAGCAGCAGAAGCTGGAAAAGTAGAAGCAGAAGAAACAGAACAAGCGGAAGAAGCAGAAGAAGAACGAGAAGCAGAAGAAGAAAAAGGAGAAAGAGAAGGATTAGGAGTAGGAGAAACAGAAGGATAAGCAGAAGCAGAAAGAGAAGGAGAATGAGAAGGAGAAGCAGAAGAAGCAGAAGAAGCAGAAGCAGGAGGAGCCGAAGCAGAATGAAAAGCAGAAGAAGGAGAAATTGAAACAGAAGATGCAGAAGAAGAAGCAGAAGCAGTAGAAGAAGCAGAAGAAGGAGAAGCACAAGGAGAAGCATAAAGAGAAACAGAAGGAGAAGCAGGAGAAGCAGAAGCAGGAGAAGCAGAATCAGAAGAAATAGAAGAAGGAGAAGAAGCAGAAGCAGAAAGAGAAGCAGAAACAGAAGGAGAAGCAAAAATAGAAGCAGAAGAAGCCGAAGAAGCAAAAGCAGAACCTAAAGCAGAAGGAGAAGCAGGAGAAGCAGAAGAAGCAGAATCTGGAGAAGAAGAAGGAGCAGCAGAAGCAGAAAGAGAAGCAAAAGCAGAAGGAGAAGCAGAATGAGACGCAGAAGAAACAGAAGAAGCAGAATCAGTAGCAGAAGAAGCTGAAGATGCAGAACCAGAAAGAGAAGCAGAAGGAATAGGAGAAGAACGAGAAGGAGAAGCAGAAGGAGACGCAGGAAAAGCAGAAGAAACAGAAGCAGACGGAGAAGAAGGAGAAGGAGAAGTCCGAAGCAGAAGAAGAAGCAGACGAAAAGCACAAGCAGAAGGAGATGCAGAAGGAGAAGCAGGAGAGGCAGAAGAAGCAGAAGCAGAAGGAGAAGAAGAAGGAGAAGAATCAGAATCAGAAGAAGCAGAAGCAGAAATAGAAAGAGAAGCCGACGAAGAGAAGCAGAACGAGAAGCAGGAGAAGCAGGAGAAGCACAAGCGGGAGAAGCAGAAGAAGAAGTAACAGAAGAAGGAGAAGTAGCAGAAGCAGAAGGAGAAGCAGAAAGAGAAGCAGGAAAAGCAGAAGAAGCAGAAGCAGGAGAAGCAGAAGGAGAAGAAACAGGAGAAGGACAAGAAGCAGAAGCAGAAGGAGAAGCAGAAACAGAAGGAGAAGCAGAAAGAGAAAGAGGGGAAGCAGAAGAAACAGAAGCAGGAGAAGCAGAAGCATAAGAATCCGAAGAAGCAGAAGCAGAACCTGAAGCAGAAGGAGAAGCAGGAGAAGCAGAAGAAGCCGAATCTGGAGAAGCAGAATGAGAAGCTGAAGTAGAAGCAGAAGCAGAAGCAGAAAGAATCAAAAGCAGAAGGAGAAGCAGAAGAAACAGAAGAAGCAGAAGCAGTAGCAGTTGCAGCAGAAGCAGAAGGAGAAGCAGAAGGAAAAGTAGAAGAACGAGAAGGAGAAGGAGAAACAGAAGGAGAAGCAGAAGGAGAAGCAGGAGAAGCAGAAAGAGAAGCAGGTAAAGCAGAAGTAGAAGAAGCAGAAGGAGAATCAGAAGGAGAAGCAGAAGAAGGAGAAGGAGAAGCAGAAGCAGAAGAAGATGCAGAAGGAAAAGCAGAAGAAGCAGAAGCAGAAGGAGAAGCAGGAAAAGCAGAAGAAGCAGAAGCAAAAGGAGAAGCAAAAGAAGGAGAAGGAAGAGCAGAGGCAGAAGAAGAAGCATAAGGACAAGCACAAGCAGACGGAGATGCAGAAGGAGAAGCAGAGGAAGCAGAAGAGGAAGGAGAAGCAGAAGTAGGAGAAGGAGAAGGAGGAGAAGCAGAAGCAGAAGGAGAAGCAGAAGCAGAATGAGAAGCAGAAAGAGAAGCAGGAGGAGGTCAAGAAGCAGAAGCAGGAGAAGCCGAAAGAGAAGAAGCAGAAACAGAAGCAGAAGGAGAAGCAGAAGGAGAAGCAGCAGAAGAAGTAGAACCAGAAATTCAGGCACGAGAAACAGAAGAAGCAGAAGCAGAAGGAGAAGCAAAAAGAGAAGCAGAAGGAGAAGTAGAAAAAGCAGCAGAAGAAGCAGAAAAACAAGCAGGAGAAGCAGAAGCAGAAAGAGAAGTAGAAGCAGAAGAAGCAGAAGAAGCAGAAGAAGAAGCAGTAGAAGCATAAGAAGCAGAAGCAGGAGAAGCAGAACCAGAAGAAAAAGAAGAAGCATAAGAAGCAGAAGCAGAGGGAGATGA
>NW_012305624.1:0-2806 GCF_000151885.1 Dipodomys ordii
CACAGCGGGACACAGCGGGGGACACAGCGAGACACAGCGGGGACAAGCTGGACACAGCAGGGACACAGCGGGGAAACAGCGTGACACAAAAGGACACAGCGAGACACAGCGGGGGACACAGCGAGGACACAGCTGCACACAGTGGGGGCCACAGCAAGGACAGAGCGGGACACAGCGGGACACAGTGGGGGACACAGGAAGGACACAGCGGTACACAGAGGGGGACAGAGCGAGGACACATTGGGACACAGCGGGACTCAGCGGGGGACACAGCAGTACACAGCGGGACACAGCGGGACACAGAGGGGACACAGCAGAGACACAGTGGGGGACCCAGCGGGACACAGCGGGGGGACACAGAGGGGTCCACAGCGGGACACAGCGGGGAAAGAAGTGAGGCCACAGCAGAACACAGCGTGGGACACAGCGGGACACAGCAGGGACAAAGCAGTAGACACAGCGGGACACATTGGCGGACACAGCAGGACACAGCGTGGGACACAGGGAGGACACAGCGGGACCCAGCGGGACCCAGCGTCGATACTGCTGGGACACAGCGAGACACAGCGAGGTACACAGCTGGGGACACAACGGGACACAGCGGGGAACACAGGGAGGACATAGCGGGACCCAGCGGGACCCAGCGTCGTTACAGCGGGGACACAGCGGGACACAGCGGGGTACACAGCGGGACACAGCGGGACACAGCTGGGGACACAGCGGGGACACAGCGGGACACAGCGGAACACAGCGGGAGACAAAGCGGGAGACAGCGGGGCACACAGCGAGGACACAGGGGGACACAGGGGCGACACAGAGAGGACTCAGCGGGGGACACAGTGTGGGACAAAGTGGGACACCACAGGACACAGTGTTACACAGCGGGACACAGCGGGGACACTGCGGGACACAGCAGGAAAAAGCAGGGGACACAGCAGGACACAGCGGGACACAGCGGGGGACACAGCGGCGGACAGCGGAGACAGAGAGTGGCCACAGCGAGACACAGCGGTGACACAGCTGGACACAGCGGGGTACACAGCAGGACACAGAGGGCACACAGCGGGGACACAGCGGGACACAGCGGGACACAGCGGGGACACAGCGGTACAAAGCGGGAGACACAGCGGGACACAGCAGGCACACAGCGGGGACACAGTGGGACACAGCGGGACACAGCGGGGGACAAAGCGGGACACAGTGGGGGACCCAGTGAGGACACAGCCTGACACAGCAGGGGACACAGCAAGTACACAGCGGGGGACACAGCAGGGGACACAGCGGGACACAGCGGGGAACACAGCGAGGACACAGCGGGACACAGCGGGACACAGCGTCGATACAGCGGGGACACAGCGTTACACAGTGTGGTACACAGCTGTGGACTCAACAGGACACAGTGGGGGCACAGCCGGACACAGCGGGACACAGTGGGACACAGCGGGGAAAAAGCGTGAGACACAGCAGGGGACAGAGAGGGTGACAGCAGGGGACACAGCGAGGAAACAGCGGGACACAGCAGTGACAAAGCGGGGACTCAGCGGGGGACACAGTGGGACACAGCGGGGGACACAGCGGGACACAGCGCGGGACAAGGCGGGACACAGTTTGGGACAGAGCGTGGGACACAGCGAGACACAGCGGAGACAAAACTGGACACAGCGGGGTACACAGAGGGACACAGCAGGGACACAGCGGGAAAACAGCGTGACACAAAAGGACACAGCGGGACACAGCGGGGGACACAGCGAGGATACAGCGGACACACAGCGGGGACACAGAGGGACACAGCGGGACACAGCGGGGACAGAGCGGGACACAGTAGGACACAGCGGGACACAGCGGGGGTCACAGCGGCACACAGCGGGGGACACACGAGGACACAGCGGTGGACACAACGGTGGACACAGCGGGACACAGCGGGGAACACAGCGAGGACACAGCGGGACACAGCGGGAAACACTGCGAGGTCACAGCGGGGGACAAAGCGGGACAACACGGGACACAGTGTGACACAGTGGGACACAGCGGGGACACTGCAGGGGCACAGCGAGACAAAGCGGGCGACACAGCGAGACACTGCGGGGGACACAGCGGGGGCCAGCAGGGGACAGAGAGGGGACACAGAGGGACACAGCGAGGAAACAGCGGGACACAGCGGTGACAAAGCAGGGACTCAGCGGGGGACACATTGGGACACAGCGGGGGACACAGCGGGACACAGTGCGGGACACTGTGGGACACAGTGTGGGACAGAGCGTGCTACACAGCGAGACACAGCGGGGACAAAGCTGGACACAGCGGGGTACACAGAGGGACACAGCAGGGACACAGCGGGGAAACAGTGTGACACAAAAGGACACAGCTGGACACAGCGGGGTACACAGCGGGAATCAGCGGACACACAGCGGGGACACAGAGGGACACAGCGGGAACAGAGCGGGACACAGTAGGACACAGCGGGACACAGCGGGGGACACAGCGGGACACAGTGGGGGACCCAGCGAGGACACAGCGGCACACAGCGGACGACACAGTGAGGACACAGTGGTGGACACAACGGTGGACACAGCGGGACACAGCGGGGAACACAGCGAGGACACAGCGGGACACAGCAGGAAACACTGCGAGGTCACAGCGGGGGACAAATCGGGACAACACGGGACACAGTGTGACACAGTGGGACACAGCGGGGACACTGCAGGGGCACAGCGAGACAAAGCAGGTGACACAGCAAGACACAGCGGGGGACACAGCGGGGGCCAGCAGGGGACAGAGAGGGGACACAGAGGGAAACAGCGGGGGA
>NW_012305625.1:0-2806 GCF_000151885.1 Dipodomys ordii
GCGGGCGACAACGCGGGACACAGCTGGACACAGCGTCGATACAGTCTAGGGACACAGCGGGACACAGCGGGGTACACAGCTGGGGACACAACGGAACACAGCGGGGGACACATAGAGGACACAGCAGGACACAGCGGGGACACAGCGGGGACACTGCGGGAACATAGCAGGACATAGCTGGGTACACAGTGGGACACAGCGGGACACAGCTTGGGACACAGCGGGGACATAGCGGGACACAGCGGGGGACACAGCGAGGACACAGTGGGACACTGCATGGGACAAAGTGGGAGACAGCGGGGCACACAGCGAGGACATAGCAGGACACCGAGGGGACTCAGCGGGGGACACAGCTGGGGACAAAGCAGGACACCATGGGACACAGTGTGACACAGCGGGACACAGCGGGGACACTGCGGGGACACAGCGGGACACAGCAGGGACACAATGGGACACAGTGGGACAAAGCGGGAGACACAGCGGGGGACAGAGCGGGAGACAGCGGGGGACACAGTGAGGACACAGCGGGACACAGCGGGGACACAGCGGGGACTCAGCTGGGGACACAGCGGGGGACAAAGCGGGACACCACGGAACACAGCGGGACACAGCGCGAAACAGCGGTAACTCTTCGGGGACACAGCGGGACACAGCGGGGGACACAGTGGGACACAGCGGGTGACACAGCAGAACACAGTGGGGGACACAGCGAGGACACAGTGGGACACAGCAAGACACAGCATCGAAACAGCGGGGACACAGCGGTACACAGCGGGGTACACAGCTGGGGACACAACGGGACACAGCGGCGGACACAGCGAGGACACAGTGGGACACAGCAGGACACAGCGGGGACACTGCAGGAACATAGCGGGACACAGCATGGTACACAGCGGGACACAGTGGGACACAGCTTGGGACACAGCGGGGATACAGCGGGACACAGCGGGGGACACAGCTAGGACACAGCGGGACACAGTGGGACACAGTGGGGACACAAAGGGGACTCAGCGGGGGAAACAGCAGGGGAAAACGCGGGACACCATGGGACACAGTGTGACACAGCAGGACACAGAGGGAACACTGCGTCGACACAGCGGGACAAAGCGGGGGACACAGCGGGACACATCGGGACACAGCGGGGGACACAGCGGGGGACAGTGGAGACAAAGAGAGGACACAGCGGGACACAGTGGTGACACAGCTGGACACAACGGAGTACAGAGCGGGACACAGCGGGCACAAAGCGGGGACAGAGCGGGACACAGCGGGACACAGTGGGACATATAGCAGGGGACACAGCGGGACACAGAGGGGGACACAGTGAGGACACAGTGAGACACAGCAGGGACACAGCGAGGACACAGCGGTGACACAGCTGGACACAACAAAGTACACAGCGGGACACAGCGGGCACACAGCGGGGACACAGCGGGACACAGCGGGGAACACAGGAAGGACACAGCAGGACACAGCGTCGATACAGCGGGGACACAGCGCGACACAGCGGGGTACACACCTGTGGACACAACGGGACACAGTGGGGGACACAGTGAGGACACAACAGGACACAGCGGGGACACTGCAAGGACACAGCTGGACAAAGCGGGGGACATAGCGGGACACAGCGGGACACAGTGGGGACACTGCGGGGACACAGCGGGACAAAGCGGGGGACACAGCGGGGCACAGCAGGGGACACAGCGGGGGACAGCGGAGACAGAGAGGGGACACAGCGAGACGCAGCGTTGACACAGCCTGACACAAAGGAGTACACAGCGAGGACACAGAAGGGACAGAGCGAGACACAATGGGACACAGCGGGACACAGCAGGGGACACAGCGGGACACAGCTGGACACAACGGAGTACACAGCGGGACACAGCGGGCACAAAGCGGGGGTCACAGCGGGACACAGCGGGACCAGTGGGGGACAAAGTGGGGGACACAGCGGGACACAACGGGGTACACAGCTGGGGACACAACGGCACACAGGGGGGGACACAGCGAGGAAACAGCGAAACACAAGGGGGGACACAGCAAGGACACAGCGGGACACAGCGGGGGACACAGCGAGGAAACAGCGGGACACAGCGGGACACAGCTAGGGACAAATTGGGGAACAGCGGGGGACACAGCAAAGACACAGCAGGACACCATGGGACACAGTGTGACACAGCGGGACACAGCGGGGGACCCATCGAGGACACAGCGGGATATATTGGGGGACACAGGGAGGACACAGCGGGGGACACAGCGGGGGACACAGCGGGACACAGCGGGGAACACTGCGAGGACACAGCGGGACCCAGCGGGACACAGCGTCGATACAGCGGGGACACAGCGTTACACAGCGTGGTACACAGCTGTGGACACAACGGGAGAAAGCGTGAGACACAGCGGGGGACAGAGCGGGAGACAGAGGGGGACACAGCGAGGACACAACGGGACACAGCGGTGACAAAGCGGGGGACACAGAGGGACACAGCGGGGGACACAGAGGGGGAGACAGCAGGACACAGCGGGACACAGCGGGGGACACAGTTGGGACACAGTGGGACACAGCGGGGGACACAGCGAGGACACATTGGGACACAGCGGGGACACAGCGGGACTCAGCAGGCGACACAGCAGTACACAGCGGGACAATGCGGGACACAGCAGGGGACACAGAGGGGTACACAGCGGGACACAGCGGGGAACACAGCGAGGACACAGCGGGACCCAGCGGGACACAGCGTCGATACAGCGGGTACACAGCATTACACAGCGTGTTACACAGCTGTGGACACCACGGGACACAGTG
>NW_012305626.1:0-2806 GCF_000151885.1 Dipodomys ordii
CCACTGTGTCCCTGCTGTCTCCCCGCTGTGTCCCACTGTGTCCCGCTGTGCCCCCACTGTGTCCCGTTGTGTCCACAGTGTGTACCACGCTATGTAACGCTGCCTCCCCGCTGTATCGACGCTCTGTCCCGTTGTGTCCCGCTGTGTCCTCGCTGTGTTCCCCACTGTGTCTCGCTGTGTCCCCCGCTGTGTCCCTGCTGTGTCCCTGCTGTGTCCCCGCTGTGTCCGGCTGTGTCCCGCTTTGTCCTCGCTGTGTCCCAAGCTGTGTACCGCTGTGTCCCCCGCTGTGTCCCGCTGTGTCCTGCTGTGTCTCCGCTGTGTCCCACTGTGTCCCCCGCTGTGTCCCGCTGTGTACCGCTGTGTCCCGCTGTGTCCTGCTGTGTCCAGGCTGTGTCCCCAACTGCGTCCCCTCTGTGTCGCCGCTGTGTCCCCTCTCTGTCCTCTGCTGTCCCCCGCTGTGTCCCCCGCTGTGTCCCCCACTGTGACCCGCTGTGTCCCGCTGTGTCCCCCGCTGTGTCCTCACTGTGTGCCCCCTGTGTCCCACTGTGTACCCCGCTGTGTGCCCCCTGTGTCCCACTGTGTACCCCGCTGTGTCCAGCTGTGTTCCCGCTGTGTCCCGCTGTGACCCGCTGTGTTCCCAGCTGTGTCCCGCTGTGTACCCCTCTGTGTCCCCCTCTGTGTCCCGCTGTGTCCCCCGCTGAGTCCCGCTGTGTCCCCGCTGTGTCCCGCTGTGTTCCCCATGTGTCCCCCGCTGTGTCCCACTGTGTCCCACTGTGTCCCCCACTGTTTCCCCCGCTGTGTCCGGCTGTGTCCCCCGCTGTGTCCCGCTGTGTCCACTGCTGTGTCTCCGCTGTGTCCCGCTTTTTCCCCGGCTGTGTCCCGCTGTGTCCTCACTGTGTCCCCCGCTGTATCCCGCTGTGTCCTCGCTGTGTCCCCAGCTGTGTCCCGCTGTGTCCCCCGCTTTGTCCCGCTGTGTCCCACTGTGTCCGAACTGTGTCCCGATTTGTGCCGCTGTGTCCCCGGTGTGCCCGCTGTGTCCCGCTGTGTACCCCGCTGTGTCCAGCTATGTCACCGCTGTGTACCGCTGTGGCCCATCTCTGTCTCCGCTGTCCCCCGCTGTGTCCCCCAATGTGTGCCACTGTGTCCCGCTATGTCCCCCGCTTTGTCCTGCTGTGTCCCCGCAGTGTCCCCGCTGTGTCCCGCTGTGTCTCACTGTGTCCCGTGGTGTCCCACTTTGTCCCCGCTGTTTCCCCCGCTGTGTCCTCCGCTGAGTCCCCTCTGTATCGACGCTGTGTCCCGCTGTGTCCCGCTGTGTCCTCGCTGTGTTCCCTGATGTGTCCCGCTGTGTCACCTGCTGTGTCCCCTGCTGTGTCCTCGCTGTGTCCCCCGCTGTGTCCCGCTGTGTCCTTGCTGGGTCCCCCGCTGTGTCCCGCTGTGTCCCCCACTGTGTCCCGCTTTGTCCGACTGTGTCCCGCTCTGTCCCCGCTGTGTCCCGCTGTGTCCCCGCTGTGTGCCCGCTGTGTCCCGCTGTGTACCCCGCTGTGTCCAGCTGTGTCACCGAGGTGTCCCGCTGTGGCCCTACTCTGTCTCCGCTCTGTCCCCCGCTTTGTTCGGCTGTGTCCCGCTGTGTCCCCCGCTTTGTCCTACTGAGTCCCCACAGTGTCCCGCTGTGTCCCGCTGTGTCTCACTGTGTCCCGTGGTGTCCCTCTTTGTCCCCCGCTGTGTTCCCCGCTGAGTCCCCTCTATGTGGCCGCTGTGTCCCGCTGTGTGCTCGCTGTGTCCCCTGCTGTCTCCCGCTTTGTCCCCCACTGTGTTCCGCTGTGTCCCGCTGCGTCCTCGCTGTGTCCCCCGCTATGTCCCGCTGTGCCCCCCCTATGTCCCAAGCTGTGTTCCGCTGTGTCCCGCTCTGTACCCCGCTGTGTCCCGCTATGTTCCCGCAGTGTCCCGCTGTGTCCCGCTGTGTCCTCGCTGTGTCCCCCGCTGTGTCCCCCGCTGTGTCCTGTTGTGTCCCCAGCTGTGTACCTCGCTGTGTCCCGCTGTGTCCCCGCGGTATCGAGGCTGGGTCCCGCTGGGTCCCGCTGTGTCCTCCCTGTGTCCCCTGCTGTGTCCCGCTGTGTCCGCCATTGTGTCCCGTTGTGTCTACTGCTTTGACCCCACTGTGTCCCGCTGTGTCCCGCTGTGTCCTCGCTGTGTCCCACGCTGTGTTCTGCTGTGCCCTCGCTTTTTTCCCCGCTGTGTCCCCCTCTGTGTCCCCCGCTGTGTCCCCCGCTGTGTCTCTCTGTGTCCCCCGCTGTGTCCATGCTCTTTCCCCTCTGTGTCCCGCTGTGTCCCGCTCTGTACTGCTGTGTCCCCCGCTGAGTCCCGCTGTGAACCCGCTGTGTCCCAATGTGTCCTCGCTCTGTCCCCCGCTGTGTACCGCTGTGTCCTTCCTGTGTCCCATGCTGTGTCCCGCTGTGTCCCCGCTGTGTCCCCCGCTATGTCCCGCTTTGTCCCCCGCTGTGCCCCGCTCTGTCCTTGCTGTGTCCCCCACTGTGTGCCGCTGTGTCCTCGCTGTGTCCCCCGCTGTGTCGCGCTGTGTCCTTTTGTGTCACGCTGTTTCCCCGCTGTGTCCCTGCTGTGTCCCTCTGTGTACCCCACTGTGTCCAGCTTTGTCCCAGCTGTGTCTCGCTGTGTCCCACGCTCTGTCCCACATTGTCTCCCGCAGTGTCCCCCGCTGTGTCCCGCTGTGTCCCCCGCTGAGTCCCCGTTGTGTCACCGCTGTGTCCCGCTGTGTCCTCGCTGTGTCCCCTGCTTTCTCCCTCTCTGT
>NW_012305627.1:0-2806 GCF_000151885.1 Dipodomys ordii
CTGTGTCCCCCACTGTATTCTGCTGTGTCCCCGCAGGGTCCCCGCTGTTTCTCGCTGTGTCCCGCTGTGTTCCGTTGTGTCTCGGTCTGTCCCCCGCTATGTCCCCCGCTTTGTCCCAGCTGTGTCCCGCTGTGTCCCGCTGTGTCCCCCGCTGTTTCCCGTTGTGTCCCCAGCTGTGTAACCCACTGTGTCCCGCTGTGTCACACTGTGTCCCTTGGTGTCCTGCTTTGTCCCCCGCTGTGTCCTGTTGTGTTCCGCTGTGTCCCTGCTGTGTCCCGCTGTGTCCTCGCTGTGTCCCCCGCTGTCTCCCGCTCTGTCCCCCGCTGTGTCTCACGCTTTGTCCCCACTGTGTCCCACTGTGTCTCGCTGTGTCCCGCTGTGTCCCCCACTGTGTCCCTTTGTGTCTCCAGCTGTGTACCGCGCTGTGTCCCGCTGTGTCCCCGCAGTACTGATGCTGTGTCCCGCTCGGTCCCGCTGTGTCCTCGCTGTGTTCCCTGTTGGGTCCCGCTGTGTCCCCCACTGTGTCCCGCTGTGTCCTGCTGTGTCCCCCGCTGTGTCCAGTTGTGTCCCGCTGTATCCCCCGCTGTGTCCCTGCTATGTCCCTGCTGTGTCCCCGCTGTGTCTCGCTGTGTCCCGCTGTGTCCTCGCTGTGTCCCACGCTGTGTTCCGCTGTGTCCTTGCTGTGTTCCCCATTGTGTCCCGCTGTGTCCCCCGCTGTGTCCTGCTGTTTCCCCACTGTGTCACGCTGTGTCCCACTGTGTCCTCACTGTGTCCCACGCTGTGTTCCGCTGTGCCCTCCCTGTGTCCCCCGATGTGTCCCATTGTGTCCCCAGATGTGTAACCCGCTGTTTCCCGCTGTGTTCCGTCGTGTCCCGCTTTGTCTCACGCTGTGTCCCCCGCTGAGTCCCGGGTGTGTCCCTGCTGTGTCCCGCTGTGTCCTCGCTGTGTCCCCCACTGTCTCCCGCTCTGTCCCCCGCTGTGTCTCACGCTTTGTCCCCACTGTGTCGCAATGTGTCTCACTGTGTCCCGCTGGGTCCCGCTGTGTCCTCGTTGTGTCCCCCGTTGTGTACCGCTGTGTCTTCCGCTGTGTCCCTTTGTGTCTACTGCTGTGTCCCTGCTGTGTCCCGCTGTGTCCCGCTGTGTCCCGCTGTGTATTCCGCTGTGTCCGGCTGTGTCCCGCTGTGTCCCGCTGTGTGCTCGCTCTGTCCCACGCTGTGTTCCCCTGTGTCCTCCCTGTGTCCCCCGATCTGTCCCATTGTGGCCCCAGATGTGTACCCCGCTGTGTCCCGCTATGTTCTCGCAGTGTCCCCGCTGTGTCCCGCTGTGTCCCACTGTGTCCAGTGGTGTCCCAGTTTGTCCCCCGCTGTGTCCCCCGGTGAATCCCTGCTGTGTCCCGCTGTGTCCTCCTTGTGTCCCCCGCTGTGTCCCGCTGTGTCCCCCACTGGGTCCCACTGTGTCTACTGCTGTGTCCCAGCTGTGTCCCACTGTGTCCCCCGCTGTGTCCCGCTGTGTCCGCTGTGTCCCCCCGCTGTGTCCCCCGCTGTGTCCCTGCTGTGTCCCGCTGTGTCCCGCTGTGTACTGCTGTGTCCCCGCTGAGTCCCGCTGTGTCCCCGCTGTGTCCCGCTGTGTCCCAGCTGTATCGATGCTGTGTCCCGCTGTGTCCTCACTGTGTTCCCCGCTGTGTCCCGCTGTGTATCCCTCTGTGACCCCTATGTGTCCTGCTGTGTCCCCCACTGTTTCCCGCTGTGTCCCTTTGTGTCCCCCGCTGTGTTCCTGCTGTGTCCCCGCTGTGTCCTGCTGTGTACTGCTGTGTCCCCCGCTGAGTCCCGCTGTGTCCCCGCTGTGTCCCGCTGTGTCCCCCCTGTGTACCCCGCTGTGTCCCACTGTGTCCCGCTGTGTCCCCCGCTGTGTCCCCCGCTGTGTCCCACTGTGTCCACTGCTGTCTCCCCGCTATGTCCCACTTTTTCCCCTTCTGTGTCCCGCTGTGTCCTTGCTGTGTCCCCCGCTGTGTCCCATGTGTCCTCGCTCTGTCCCCCGCTGTGTCCCGCTGTGTATCCTGCTGTGTCCTGCTGTGTCCCACTGTGTCCCGCTGTGTCCCTGCTGTGACCCTCAATGTCCCAGTATGTCCCCACTGTGGCCTTGCTGTGTCCCGCTGTGTATACCCCGCTGTGTCCAGCTTTGTCCCCGCTGTGTCTCGCTGTGTCCCATGCTCTGTCCCCCACTGTGTTCCGCTTTGTCCCCCGCTGTGTCCTGCTGTGTCCCCCGCTGTGTCCTGCTGTGTCGCTGCAGGGTCACCGCTTTTTCCCACTGTTTCCCGCTGTGTTCCGTGGTGTCCCGCTGTGTCCCGCTGTGTAATGCTGTTTCCCCCGCTGAGTTCTGCTGTGTCCCTGCTGTGTCCCAATGTGTCCTCGCTGTGTCACGCTCTGTTCCGCTGTGTCCCCATTGTGTCCTGCTGTGTCCGGCTGTGTCCCCACTGTGTGCCCGCTGTGTCCTGCTGTGTACCCCACTGTGTCCCGCTATATTCCCGCATTGTCCACACTGTGTCCCGCTGTGTCTCGCTGTGTCCCCGCTGTATCCCGCTGTGTACCACGCTGTGTCCAACTTGGTCCCCGCTGTGTCTCACTGTGTCCCACGCTCAGTCCCCCACTGTTTTCCGCTGTGTCCCCGCTGTGTCCCGCTGTGTCCCCCGCTGTGTCCCGCTTTGTCCCAGCAGGGTCACCGCTGTTTCCTGCTGTGTCCCGCTGTGTTCCGTGGTGTCCAGATTTGTCCACCACTGTGTCCCCCGCTGAGTCCTCGCTGTGTCCTT
>NW_012305628.1:0-2806 GCF_000151885.1 Dipodomys ordii
TCGACGCTGTATCCCGCTTGGTCCCGCTGTGTCCTCCCTGTGTTCCCCGCTGTGTCCCGCTGTTTACCCCTCTGTGTCCCCCGCTGTGTCCCGCTGTGTCCCGCTGTGTACTGCTGTGTCCCCCGCTGAGTCCCGCTGTGTCCCCGCTGGTCCCAATGTGTCCTTGCTGTGTCCCGCGCTGGGTCCTGCTGTGTCCCCCCTGTGTCCCCCGCTGTGTCCCGCTGTGTCCCGCTGTGTTTCCTGCTGTGTCCTCTGCTCTGTTCCACTGTGTCCCCCTCTGTGTCCTGCTGTGTCGTCGCTGTGTCCCCAGCTGTGTCCCGCTGTGTCCACACTGTGTTCCCCGTGTGTCCCGCTGTATACCCCGCTGTGTCCCGCTGTGTCACACTGTGTCCCGCTCTTTCTCCACTGTGTCCCGGTGTGTCCCGCTGTGTCCCTGCTGTGTGCCCGGTGTGTCCCGCTGTGTACCCCGCTTTGTCTAGCTGTGTCACTGCTGTGTCCCGCTGTGTACTCCTGTGTCCCCTGCTGAGTCCCGCTGTGTCCCCGCTGTGTCCCAATGTGTCCTCGCTGTATCCCCCCCTGTGTCCCGCTGTGTCCCCCCTGTGTCCCACGCTGTGTCCCGCTGAGTTCCTCTGTGTCCCCTGCTGTGTCCCCTGCTCTGTCCCACTGTGTTCCCCTCTGTGTCCCGCTGTGTCCCTCTGTGTACTGCAGTGTCCCCCGCTGAGTCCCGCTGTGTCCCCGCTGTGTCCCAATGTGTCTTCGCTGTGTCCCCCGCTGTGTCCCCCTCTGTCCCCCGCTGTGTCCTGCTGTGTCTACTGCTGTGTCCACATTGTGTCCCGCTGTTTCCCCCGCTGTGTCCCGCTGTGTCGTCACTGTGTCCCGCTGTGTCCTTGCTGTGTCCACCGTGTGTCCCGCAGTGTACACTGCTGTGTCCCCCGTGTGTCCCGCCGGGTACCCCGCTGTTTCCCGCTGTGTCACGCTTTGTCCCGCTCTTTCCCCACTGTGTCCCGTTGTATCCCGGCTGTGTGCCCGCTGTGTTCCACTGTGTAATCTGCTGTGTCTCGCTTTGAACCCGTTGTGTCTCGCTGTGTCCCCCGCTCTGTCCCCCACTGTGTCCCGCCTTGTCCCCCTCTGTGTCCCGCTGTGTCCTGCTGTGTCCCCCGCTGTGTCCCGCTGTATCCACGCAGTGTCCCGCTTTATCCCACTGTGTCCCGTTGTGTTCCGTGTTGTCCTGTTTGTGCCCCTCAGTGTCCCCCGCTGTGTCCCAACTGTGTCCCCGCTGTGTCCCGCTGTGTCCTCTATGTATCCCCTGCTGTGTACTGCTCTGTTCCCCGCTGTGTCGCCCACTTTGTCCCAACTGTGCCCCGCTGTGTCCCGCTGTGTCCCGCTGTGTCCCGCTGTATCCCGCTATGTCCCCCACTATGTCCCGTTGTGTCCCCAGCTGTGTACCCCGCTGTGTCCCGCTGTGTCCCCGCTGTATCGAAGTTATGTCGCGCTCGGTCCCGCTGTGTCCTCTTTGTGTACCCCGCTGTGTCTCACTGTGTCCCCCGCTGTGTCCCTCGCTGGGTTCCGCTGTGTCCCCTGCTGTGTCCCGCTGTATCCTCCCTGTGTCCCCTGCGGTGTCCCGCTGTGTCCCCTGCTGTGTCACTCGCTGTGTCCCTGCTGTGCCCCACTGTGTCCCACTGTGTCCCGCTGTGTCCTGCTGTGTCCCCCGCTGAGTCCCGCTGTGTACCCGCTGTGGCCCAATGTGTCCTCGCTGTGTCCCCCGCTGTGTCCCGCTGTGTCCCGCTGTGTCCCTCTGTGGCACCTGCTGTATCCCCGCTCTGTTCCGCTCTGTGCCCCGCTTTGTCCGGCTGTGTCCACTGCTGTGACCCCGTTGTGCCTTGCTGTGTCCGGCTCTGTACCCCACTGTGTCCAGCTGTGTCCCCGATGTGTCCCGCTGTGTCCCCCACTGTGTCCCAATGTGTCCCCTGCTGTGTCCCCCACTGTGTCCCGCTGTGTCCCCTGCTGTGTCTGGCTGTGTCCCCCGCTGTGTCCCGCTGTGTCCACTGCTGTGACCCCGTTGTGCCTTGCTGTGTCCCGCTGTGTCCCCCACTGTGTCCCGCTGTGTCTTCGCTGTGTCCCATTGTGTCCCCGCTGTTTCCCCGCTGGGTCCTGCTGGGTCCCGCTGTGTCTCGCTGGGTCCCCCGCTTTGTCCCGCTGTGTCCCCGCAGTGTCCCCGCTGTGTCCCGCTGTGTCCCACTGTGTCCTGTGGTGTCCCGATTTGTCCCCCGCTATGTCCCCTGCTGAGTCCCCTCTGTGTCCCCGCTGTGTCCCGCTGTGTCCCCCGCTGTGTCCTGCTGTGACGCCCGCTATGTCCTGCTGTGTCCCGCTGTGTCCTGCTGGGTCCCGCTGTGTCCCCGCTGTGTCCCCGCTGTGACCCGCTGTGTCCCCGCAGGTTCACCGCTGTTTCACGCTGTGTTCCGTGGTGTCCCGCTTTGTCCCCCGCTGTGGCCCCCCCTCAACCACCTGTGTCGCCGCTGTGTCCCGCTGTGTCCTCGCTGTGTCCGCATCTGTCTCCTGCTCTGTCCACCGCTGTGTCTCACGCTTTGTCCCCGCTGGGTCCCGCTGTGTTCCTCTCTGCCCCCCACTGTGTCCCCCGCTGAGTCCTCTATGTGTCGCCACTGTGTCCCGCTGTGTCCTCGCTGTGTCCCCTGCTCTCTCCCGCTTTGTCCCACGCTTTGTCCCCGCTGGGTCCCGCTGGGTCCCGCTCTGTCCCCCACTGTGTCCCCCGCTGAGTCCTCTATGTGTCGCCGCTATGTCCCGCTGT
>NW_012305629.1:0-2806 GCF_000151885.1 Dipodomys ordii
TTTCAAGAATTATGACGGGACGCAGTGGGTATCTGAACCGGTTCTCATGCATGTTTAAAAGATTGGTACACAGCGGTACAACATTTGAAAACAAAGCGTATGTCACCAGTGTGTATCAATCCTGAACTACATTGTACACAGTGTGTTACAGCGGTACACATCGTGGTACACAGTGTGACACAGCTGGCTCACAGTGGAGACACAGCGTGACACAACGGGACACAGCGGGGACACAGTGGGACACAGCGGGACAAAGCGGCAGACACAGCGGGACACAGCAGGCACACAGCGGGGACACAGCGGGACACAGCGGGACACAGCGAGGAAAGAGCGGGACACAGCCAGACAGAGCGGGACACAGCAGGGGACACAGCGGGACACAGTTGGGGACCCAGTGAGGTCAGAGCGGGACACAGGAGGGGACACAGCGAGGACACAGCGGGGGACACAGCGGGGGTCACAGTGGGACACAGAGGGGGCACAGCTGGACACAGCGGGACACAGTGGGACACAACAGGGACAAAGCGTGAGACACAGCGGGGGACAGAGAGGGAGAAAGCAGGGGACACAGCGAGAACACAGCGGGACACAGCGTTGACACAACGGGGACTCAGCGGGGGACACAGCGGGACACAGGGGGGGACACAGTGGGACACAGCGGGGAACACTGCGGGACACAGTGTGGGACAGAGCGTGGGACACAGCGAGACACAGCGGGTACAAAGCTGGACACAGCGGGGTACACAGAGGCACACAGCAGGGACACAGCGGGGAAACAGCGAGGACACAGCGGCACACAGTGGGGGACACAGCAAGGACAGAGCGGGACACAGCGGGGGACAAAGCGGGACATAGCGGGGGACAAAGCGGGGACACAGCGGGACACAGCGGGACACAGCGTGGGACACAGGAAAGACACAGAAGTACACAGCGGGGGACAGAGCGAGGACACATTGGGACACAGCGGGACTCAGCGGGGGACGCAGCAGTACACAGCGCGACACAGCGGGACACAGAGGGGAAAGAGCATGGACACAGCGGGGGACACAGCGAGACACAGCGGGAGACACAGAGGGGTACACAGCGGGACACAGCGGGGAAAAAAGCGAGGCCACAGCGGAACACAGCGTGGGACACAGCGAGGACACAGCGGGACACAGCGGGACACAGTGGGGACAAAGCTGTAGACACAGCGGGACACAATGGCGGACACAGCGGGACACAGCGGGGGACACAGGGAGGACACAGCGGGACCCAGCGGGATCCAGCCTCGATACAGCGGGGACACAGCGGGACACAGCGAGGTACACAGCTGGGGACACAACAGGACACAGCGGGGGACACAGCGAGGACACAGCGGGACACAGCGGGACACAGCGGGACACTGCGGGAACATAGCGAGACACAGCGGGGTACAGAGCGGGACACAGCGGAACACAGCTGGGGAAATAGCGGGGACACAGCGGGACACAGCGGGGGACACAGCGAGGACGCAGCGGGACACAGCGGAACTCAGCGGGGGACAAAGCGGGAGACAGCGGGGGACACAGCGAGCACACAGCAGGACACAGCGGCCACACAGAGGGGACTCAGTGGGGGACACAGCGGGGGACAAATAGGGACACCACGGGACACAGTGAGACACAGCAGGACACAGCGGGACACTGTGGGGACACAGTAGGACAAAGCGGGGGACACAGCGGGACACAACGGAACAAAGCGGGGGACAGAGCGGAGACAGTGTAGGGCCACAGTGGGACACCTCGGTGACACAGCTGGACACAGCGGGGTACACAGCGGTACACAGCCGGCACACAGCGGGAACACAGCGGGACACAGCGGGACACAGCGGGGACAGAGCGGGACACAGTCGGACACAGCGGGACACAGTGGGGGACACAGTGGGGGATACAGCGAGACACAGTGGGGAACACAGCGGAGAACACAGCGAGGACACAGCGGGACACAGCGTCGATACAGCGGGGATACAGCGAGGACACAGCGTTACGCAGCGTGGTACACAGCTGTGGACACAACGGGACACAGTGGGGGCACAGCGGGACACAGCGGGATACAGCGGGACACAGCGGGACACAGCGGTGGACACAGCGGGACACAGCGGGGACAGAGTGACGACACAGTGGGAAAAAGCGGGGACACAGCAGTGGACACAGCGTGATAGAGCGGGAAACACAGCGAGGTCACAGCGGGGGACAAACTGGGACACCACGCGACACAGTGGGATACAGCGGGACACAGCGGGGACACTGCTGGAACATAGCGGGTCACAGTGGGTTACACAACGTGACACCGATGGACACAGCGAGGACACAGCGGGTCACAGCGGGACACAGCGTGGAACAAAGCAGGAGACAGCGGGGGACACAGCGTGGACACAGCGGGACAGAGCGCGAAACACAGCGAGGTCACAGCGGGGGACAAAGCGGGACACCACGGGACACAGTGTGACACAGCGGGACAGAGCGGGGACACTGCAGGGACACAGCGGGACAAAGCGGGGGACACAGCGGGACACAGCGGGACACAGCGGGGACACAGCGGGAGACAGCAGGGGACAGAGATGGGACAAAGCGGGACACAGCGGGGACACAGCCGGACACAGTGGGGTACACAGCGGGACACAACGGGCACACAGTGGGGACACAGCGGGACACAGCGGGACACAGCGGCGAAAGAGCGGGACAGAGCGTGACACAGCGAGGACACATTGGGACACAGGGGGACACAGCGGAACTCAGCGGGGGACACAGCAGTACACAGCGGGACACAGCGGGACACAACGATG
>NW_012305630.1:0-2806 GCF_000151885.1 Dipodomys ordii
ACAGTGGGGACACAGTGGGACACAGCGGGACAAAGCGGGGGACACAGCGGGACACAGCGGGGGACACAGAGAGGACACATTGGGACACAGCGGGGAACACAGTGAGGACACAGCGGGACACAGCCGGGGGAAAAGTGGGACACAGCGGGGACACAGCAGTGGACACAGCGGGACACAGCGGGGGACACAGCCGGACACAGCAGGGGAAACAGTGGGGGACAACAGCAGGACACAGTGGGACACAGCGCGGGACACATGGAAACACAGCGGGACACAGCGGGGACACAGCGGGACTCAGCGGGGGACACACCAGTATACAGCAGGACACAGTGTGGACACAGCAGGGACACAGTGGAAACACAGCTGGACAGAGCGGGGACACAGCTGGGGACACAACGGGACACATCTTGGGACACAGCGAGGACCCAGCGGAACACAGCGTGGGACACAGCGAGGACACAGCGGGACACAGCGGGGACACAGCAGTAGACACAGCGGGAACCAGTGGGGGACACAGAGGGACACAGCGGGGACTCACCAGGGGACACAGCGGGGGACAAACTGGGACACCACGGGACACAGTGGGACACAGCGGGACACAGCGGGGACACTGCGGGGACATAGCGGGACACAGCGGGATACACAGCGGGACACAGCAGTGGACACAGCGGGGACACAGCGGGACACAGCGGGGGACACAGCGAGCACACAGCGGGTCACAGCGGGACACAGCATGGGACAAAGCAGGAGACAGCGGGGGACACAGCGAGGACACAGCTGGACACAGCAGGGTACACAGCGGGACACAGCGGGAGACACAGAAGGGTACACAGCGGGACACAGCGGGGGACACAGCGGGACACAGCGCGCGACAAGGCGGGACACAGTGTGGGACAGAGCGTGGGACACAGCGAGACACAGCGGAGACAAAACTGGACACAGCGGGGTACACAGAGGGACACAGCAGGGACACAGCGGGAAAACAGCGTGACACAAAAGGACACAGCGGGACACAGTGGGGGACACAGCGAGGACACAGTGGCACACAGTGGGGGACACAGCAAGGATAGAGCGGGAACAGCGGGGGACACAGCAGGACATAGCGGGGGACAGAGCGGGACACAGCAGGACACAGCGGGGGACACAGGATGGACACAGCGGTACACAGCAGGGGACAGATCGAGGACACATTGGGACACAGCGGGGACACAGCGGGACTCAGCGGGGGACACAGCAGTACACAGCGGGACACCGCGGGACATAGCAGGGACACAGCGGGGGACACAGTGGGACACAGCGGGGGACATAGAGGGGGACACAGCGGGGAAAAAAGCGAGGCCACAGCAGAACACAGCGTGGGACACAGCGAGGACACAGCGGGACACAGCGGGACACAGCGTCGATACAGCGGGGACACAGCGGCACACAGCGGTACACAGCGAGGACACTGCGGAAACATAGTGAGACACAGCGGGGTCCACAGCGGGACACAGCGGGACACAGCTTGGGACACACCGGGGACAAAGCGGCAGACAGCGGGGGACACAGCGAGGACACAGCGGGACACAGCGGCGACACAGAGGGGACTCAGCGGGACAAAGGGGGGGACACAGCGGGACACAGAGGGACACAGCGGGGGACACAGCGGGGGACAGCGGAGACAGAGAGGGGCCAAAGCGAGACACAGCGGTGATACAGCTGGACACAACGGAGTACACAGCGGGACACAGCGGGCACACAGCGGGGACACAGCGGGACAGAACGGGACACAGCAGGGAACACAGGAAGGAAACAGCGGGACCCAGTGGGACACAGCGTCGATAGAGCGGGACACAGCGGGGTACCTAGCTGGGGACACAACGGGACACAGCGGGGGACACAGCGAGAACACAGCGGGGGACACAGCGAGGACACAGCGGGACCCAGCGGGACACAGCGTCGATACAGCGGGCACACAGCGTTACACAGCGTGGTACACAGTTGTAGACACAACGGGACTCAGTGGGGGCACAGCGGGACACAGCGGGACACAGTGGTACACAGCGGGGACAAAGTGTGAGACACAGCGGGGGACAGAGGTGGAGACAGCGGGGGACACAGCGAGGACACAGTGGGACACAGCGGTGACACAGCGGGGACTCAGCGGGGGACACAGTGGGGGACAAAGAGGGACACCACGGAACACAGCGGGACACAGCGGGAAACAGCAGTGACCCTGCCTGGACACAGTGGGACACAGCGGGGGACACAGCAGGGGACAGTGGACACAGAGAGTGGCCACAGCGAGACAAGGCGGTGACATAGCTGGACACAGCGGGGTGCACAGCTGGACAAAGCGGGCACACACCGGGGACACAGCGGGATACAGCAGTACACAGCGGGGACACAGTGGGACACAGCGGGACAAAGCGGGCGACACAACGGGACACAGCAGGCTACACAACGGGACACAGCAGGCACACAGCGGGGACACAGCGGGACACAGAGGGACACAGCGGGTACAGAGCGGGACACAGCCAGACACAGCGGGACACAGCAGGGGACACAGCGGGACACAGTGGGGGACCCAGTGAGGACACAGTGGGACACAGCAGGGGACACAGCGAGGACACAGCGGGGGACACAGCGGGGGACACAGCGGGGAACACAGCGAGGACACAGCGGGACACAGCGGGACACAGCGTCGATAAAGCGGGGACACAGCGTTACATAGCGTGGTACACAGCTGTGGACACAACGGGACACAGTGGGGGCACAGCATGGGGACACAGCGAGGACACAGTGGGACACCGTGGGGGACACAGTG
>NW_012305631.1:0-2806 GCF_000151885.1 Dipodomys ordii
TGTGTCCCACTGAGTCCGGTGGTTTCCTGATTTGTCCCCCGCTGTGTCCCAAGCTGAGCCCCCTATGTTTCCCCGCCGTGTCCCTATGTGTCCTCAAAGTGTCATCCGCTGTCTCCAGCTTTGTCTCCCACTGTGTCCCGCTGTGTCCCGCTGTGTACTCGCTGTGTCCCCCAAAGAGTCCCGATGAGTCCCCGCTGTGTCCCCTGCTGTGTCCCCATGAGTCCTGCTGTGTCCCCTGCTATGTCGCGCTGTGTCCCCACAGTGTCCCCGCTGTGTCCTGAAGTGTCCCGCTGTGTCCCGTGGTGTCCTACTTTGTCCCCCGCTGTGTCCCCCGCTGAGTCCCCGCTGTGTCCCCGGTGTCTCCTGCTGTGTCTTCCATACGTACCCCACTGTGTCCCGCTCTGTCCCCCACAGTGTCCATCGCTTTGTACCCGCTGTTTCCCGCTGTGTTCCCGCTGTATCGACGCTGTGTCCCACTGTGTCCTCACTGTGTTACCCTCTGTGTCCCGATATGTCCCCCTCTCTGTCCCCTGCTGTGTCCCGCTGTGTCCCCCGCTTTGTCCCGCTAAGTCCCCTGCTGTGTCCCAGCTGTGTCCCGCTGTTTCCCGCTGTGTCCTCGCTGTATCACACGCTCTGTCCCGCTGTGTCCTCACTATGTCCCCTGCTGTGTCCGCTGTGTCCCGCTGTGTCCCCGCTGTGTCCCGCTGTGTCCTCACTGTGTCCCCCGCTGTGTCCCGCTGTGTCCCCTGCTGTGTCCTCCACTGTGTCCCGCTGTGTCCCCCGCTGTGTCCCGCTGTGTCCCGCTGTGTCCCCGCTGTCCGCCGGTGTGTCACCGCTGTCCCCCGCTGTGTCCTCCGCTGTGTCCCGCTGTGTCCTCGCTGTGTCTCACTGTGTCCCCGCTTTGTCTCCGCTGTGTCCCGCTGTGTCCCTGGTGTGTCCTCGCTGTGTAACCGCTGAGTCCCTCTGTGTCCCCTCTGTGTCCCACTGTGTCCCCCGCTGTGTCCTCGCTGTGTCCCCGCTGTTTCCCCGCTTTGTCCTGCTGTGTCCCCTCTGTGTCCCGCTGTGTCCCGCTTTGTCCCCGCTGTGTCACTCTCGCTGTCTTGCTGTGTCCCCGTTATCCACCGGTGTGTCCCCTCTGTCCCCCGCTGTGTCCCGCTGTGTTCCGATGTGTCCCGCTGTGTCGCCGCTTTGTCACTGCTGTGTCTCGCTGTGTCCCGCTGTGTCCACGCTGTGTCCCGCACTGTCCCAGGCTGTGTCCCGCTGTGTCCCCCGCTGTGTTCCGCTGTGTCGTTGCTGTGTCCCACTGTGTCCCTGCTGTGTCCGGCTGTGTCCCCGCTGTCCCCGTCTGTGTCCCATGCTGTGTCCCCGCTGTGTCCAGCTGTGTCCCGTTTTGTCCTGCTGTGTCCCGCTGTGTCCCCGCTTTGTCCCCCGCTATGTCCCCGCTGTGTCCCGCTGTGTCCCGCTGTGTCCCCCGCTGTGTCCCGGTGTATCCCCTGCTCTTTCCCCCGCTGTGTCCCGCTGTGTCCCTGGTGTGTCCTAACTGTGTAACTGCTTAGTCCCTCTGTGTCCCCGCTGTGTCCCACTGTGTCCCCCGCTGTGTCCCCGCTGTGTCCCCGCTGTGTCCTCCTGTGTCCCGCTGTGTCCTCGCTGTGTCCTTCTGTATCCCGCTGTTTCCCCCGCTGTGTCCCCCACTATTTCCCCGCTGTGACCCGCTGTGTCCATGCTGTGTCCCCCGCTGTGTCCCGCTGTGTCCCGCTGTGTGTCCTGCTGTGTTCCCCGCTGTGTCCCGCTGTGTCCCGCTGTGTCCCGCTGTGTCCCGTTGTGTGCCTGCTCTCCCCCGGTGTGTCCCCCGCTGTGTCCCGCTGTGTCCTGCTGTGTCCTTGCTGTGGCCCGCTGTGGCCCGCTGTGTCCCGCTGTGTAGCCGCTGTGTCCCCGCTGTGTCCCGATGTGTACCGCTGTGTCTGCCTCTGTGTACCCCGCTGTGTCCTGCTGTGTCCCCCGCTGTGTCCTGCTGAGTCCTCGCTGTGTCCCCCGCTGTTTCCCGCTGTTTTCCCTGCTGTGTCACCCGCTGTGTCCCCAGCTGTGTCCGGCTGTGTCCCGCTGTGTTCCCCTGTGTCCCCCGCTGTGTCCCGCTGTGTTCTTTGCTGTGTCCCGTGCTGAGTCCCACTGTGTCCCCCGCTGTTTACCGCTGTGACCCCACTGTGTCCCCCGCTGTCTCCCTGCTGTGTCCCGCTTTGTCCCTGGTGTGTCCTTGCTGTGTAACTGCTATGACCCTCTGTGTCCCCGCTGTGTCCCACTGGGTCCCGCAGTGTCCCCCTATGTCCCCTCTGTGTCCTCGCTGTATCCCCTGCTGTGTCCCACTGTGTCCCCTGCTGTGTCCCCGCTGTGTCCCCGCTGTGTCCTAGCTGTGTCCCGCTGTGTCCCCATTGTTCCCCGGTTTGTCCCCACTGTCCCCCGCTGTGGCCCTCGCTGTGTACCTCTGTGTCCCGCTCTGTCCTTGCTTTGTCCCTGCTATATCCCGCTGTGTCCCTGCTGTGTCCGTGCTGTGTTCCACTCTCTCCCGCTGTGTGCAGCTCTGTGTCCTCCGCTGTGTCCCCCGCTGTGTCCCGCTGTGTCCCGGTGTGTCCCGCTTTGTCCCCCGCTGTGTCCCGCTGTTTCCCACTGTGCCCCTGCTGTGTCCCCGCTGTGTCCTGCTGTGTACCCCGCTGTGTTCCACTGTGTCCCCCGCTGTGTCCCTGTTGTGTCCCTTTGTGTCCCGCTGTGTCCCGCTGAGTACCCTGCAGTGTCCAGCTGTGTCCCCCGATGT
>NW_012305632.1:0-2806 GCF_000151885.1 Dipodomys ordii
GCTGTGTACCCCGTTGTGTCCCGCTGTATCGACTCTGTGTCCCACTTGGTCCCGCTGTTTCCTTCCTGTGTTTCCCGCTGTGTCTCGCTGTGTCCCCCGCTGTGTAACGCTGTATCCCCGCTGTATCGCCGCTGTGTCCCGCTGGGTCCCGCTGTGTCCTCGCTGTGTTCCCTGCTGTGTCCCGCTGTGTCCCCCGGTATGTCCCCCGCTGTTTTCCTGTCTGTGTCCCCCGCCGTGTCCTGCTGTGTCCTCACTGGGCCCCCCGCTGTTTCCCGCTGGGCACCCCGCTGTGTCCCGCTGTGTCCCCTGCTGTGTACCCTGCTTTGTCCCGCTGTGTTTCCCGCTGTGTCCCGCTGTGTCCCCCGCTGTGTCCCGCTGTGTCCTCGCTGTGTCGCGCTCTGTCTCCCCCTTGTCCCCGCTGTGTCCCGCGCTGTCCCGTGGTGGCCCACTTTGTCCCCCGCTGTGAACGCCGCTGAGTCCCCGCTGTGTCCCCGCTGTGTCCCGCTCTGTCCTCCCTGTGTCCCCCGCTGTGTCCCGCTGTGTCTCCTGCTGTGTCCCGCTGTGTCTACTGCTGTGTTCCTGCTGTGTCCAGCTGTGTCCCGCTGTGTCCCCCTGTGTCCTCACTGTGTCCCACGCTGTGGTCCGCTGAGTACTTGCTGTGTCCCCCGATGTGTCCTGTTGTGTCCCCAGCTGTGTACCCCGCTGTGGCCCACTCTGACCCCGCTGTATCGACGCTGTGTCCCGCTGGGTCCCGCTGTGTCCTCGCTGTGTCCACCGCTGTGTCCTGCTGTGTCCCCGCTGTGTCCCGCTTTTTCCCCCGCTGTGTCCCGCTGTGTCCTCGCTGTGTCCCCCGCTGTGTCCCGCTGTGTCCTCCACTGTGTCCTTATGTGTCCCGCTTTGTCCCGCTGTGTCCTGATGTGACCCTCAGTGTCCCAGTGTGTCCCCACTGTGGCCCCGCTGTGTCTGGCTGTGTATACCCCGCTTTGTCCAGCTTTTTCCCCGCTGGGTTTCGCTGTGTCCTCACTGTGGTCCCTGTTGTATCCCGCTCTGTCCCCCACTGTGTCCCCTGCTGTGTCCCGCTGTGTCCCGCTTTGTCCCGCTGTATCCCGCTGTGTCCCCGCTGTGCGCCCGCTCTGTCCCGCTGAGTACCCCGCTGTGTCCAACTGTGTCCCCGCTGTGTCCCGCTGTGTCCCCTCTCTCTCCCCTGCTGTCCCCCGCTGTGTCCTCCGCTGTGTCCTGCTGTGTCCCGCTGTGTCCCTGGGTGTGTTCTCCTGTGTCGGTGCAGTGTCACCGCTGTGTCTTGCTGTGTCACACTGTGTCCGGCTTTGTCACCTGCTGTGTCCCCCGCTTAGTCCAGCTGTTTCCCCGCTGTGTCCCAATGTGTCCTCGCTGTGTCCCCCGCTGTGTCCCGCAGTGTCTCCCCTGTGTCCCCCGCTGTGTCCCGCTGTGTCCCGCTGTGTCCCGTGCTGTGTACCTGCTGTGTGTGCTGTGTCCCCCGCTGTGTCCCGTTGTGTCCCCAGCTGTGTACCCCGCTGTGTCCCGCTGTGTCCCCGCCATTATCGACGCTGTGTCCCGCTGTGTCCTCGCTGTGTCCCCCTCTGTGTCCCGCTGTGTCCTCGCTGTGTCCCCCGCTGTGTCCCTTTGTGTCCCCAGCTGTGTACCCCACTGTGTTCTGCTGTGTCCCCGCTGTATCGACGCTGTGTCCTGCTGGGTCCCGCTGGGTCCTCGCTGTGTTCCCCGTTGTGTCCCGCTGTGTCCCCTGCTGTGTCCCCGCTGTGTCCCTGCTGTGTCCCTGCTGTGTCGCCGCTGTGTCCCGCTGTGTCCTGCTGTGTCCCCGCTGTGTCCCACGCTGTGTTCCGCTGTGTCCCCCGCTGTGTCCCGCTGTGTCCCGCTGTGTCCCCACTGTGTCCCGCTGTGTCCCCCGCTGTGTCCCGCTGTGTCCCGCTGTGTCCCTGCTGTGACCCTCTCTGTCCCCGCTGTATTGACGCTGTGTCCCGGTGTGTCCCGCTGTGTCCGCGCTGTGTTTCCGGCTGTGTCCTGCTGTGTACCCCTCTGTGTCCCCCGCTCTGTCCCGCTGTGTCCCCTCTCTGTCCCCTACTGACCCCCGATGTGTCCCCTACTGTGTCTTGCTCTGTCGCCCGCTTTGTCCCGCTGTGCCCCTGCAGTGTCCCCGCTGTGTCCTACTGTGTCACAGTGTCCCGTGTTGTCCCGCTTTGTCCCCCGCTGTGACCTCGCAGTGTTTCCCGCTGTGTCCCGCTGTGTCCTCGCTGTGTTCCCCGCTTTGTCCCGCTGTGTCCTCGCTGGGTCCCCCGCTGTGTCCCGCTGTGTCCCTCGCTGTGTCCCGCTGTGTCCGACTGTGTCCCGCTCTGTCCCCGCTGTGTCCCTCTGTGTCCCCGCTGTGTGCCCGCTGTGTCCCGCTGTGTACCCCGCTGTGTCCAGCGGTGTCCTTTTGTGTCACGCTGTTTCCCCGCTGTGTCCCTGCTGTGTCCCTCTGTGTACCTCGCTGTGTCCAGCTTTGTCCCCGCTGTGTCTCGCTGTGTCCCACGCTCTGTCCCACACTGTGTCCCGCAGTGTCCCCCGCTGTGTCCCGCTGTGTCCCCCGCTGTGTCCCACTGTTTCCCCCGCTGAGTCCCCGCTGTGTCACCGCTGTGTCCCGCTGTTTCCTCGCTGTGTCCCCTGCTGTCTCCCTCTCTGTCCCCCGCTGTGTCTCACGCTTTGTCCCCGCTGTGCTGTGTCCCACTGTGTCCCGCTGTGTCCGGCTGTGCCCCCACTGTGTCCCGGTGTGTCCACAGTGTGTACCACGCTG
>NW_012305633.1:0-2806 GCF_000151885.1 Dipodomys ordii
GTGTTCCCTCTGTGTCCTGCTGTGTCACACTGTGTCCCATGGTGTCCCGCTTTTTCCCCCGCTGTTTCCCCCGCTGAGTCCCCTTTGTGTCCCCATTGTGTCCCGCTGTGTCCCCCGCTGTGTCCTCGCTGTGTCCCCCGCTGTGTCCCATTGTGTCCCCAGCTGTGTACCCCGCTGTGTACCGCTGTGTCCCCGCTGTTTCGATGCTGTGTCTTGCTGTGTCCCACTGTGTCCTCGCTGTGTCCCCCACTGTGTTCTGCTGTGTCACCCGCTGTGTCCCGCTGTGTCCCCCGCTGTGTCCCGCTGTGTCCCCGAAGGGTCACTGCTGTTTCGCGCTGTGTCCCGCTGTGTTCCGTGGTGTCCCGCTTTGTCCCCCGCTGTGTCCCCAGCTGAGTCCCCGCTGTGTCCCCGCTGTGTCCCGCTGTGTCCTCGCTGTGTCCCCCGCTGTCTCCCGCTCTGTCCCCCGCTGTGTCTCACGCTTTATCCAGTCTGTGTCCCACTCTGTCCCGCTGTGTCCCGCTGTGTCCACCACTGTGTCCCTTTGTGTCCCCAGCTGTGTAACCCGCTGTGTAACGCTGTGAATCCCGCTGTATCGAGGCTGTGTCCCTCTGGGTCCCGCTGTGTCCTTGCTCTGTTATTCGTGGTGTCCCCCTCTGTCCCCCGCTGTGTCCCCCGCTCTGTCCTACTGTGTCCCCCGCTGTGTCCCTTTGTGTCCTGCTGTGTCCCCCGCTGTGCCCCTGCTGTGTCCCCGCTGTGTCACGCTGTGTCCTGCTGTGTCCCGTTGTGTCCCGCTGTAACCCTGCTGAGTCCCCCTGTGTCCCCGCTGTGTCCTGCTGTGTCGTCGCTCTGTCCTCCACTGTGTCCCACTGTGTCCTCTGCTGTGTCCCGCTGTGTCAGTCTGTGTCCCGCTGCATCCCGCTGTGACCCCGCTGAGTCCCCGCTGTGTCCTCGCTGTGTCCCCCGCTGTGTACCGCCGTGTCCTCGCTGGATCCCCCGCTGTGTCCCGCTCTGTCCTTGCTGTGTCCTGCTGTGTCCCGCTGTGTCCCAGCTTTGTGCCCGCTGTGTCCCGCTGTGTACTTCGTTGTGTCAGGCTGTGTCCCCCGCTTTGTCCCGCTGTGTCCCCGCAGTGTCCCCGCTGTGTCCCGCTGTGTCACACTGTGTCCCATGGTGTCCTGCTTTGTCCCCAGCTGTGTCCCCCGCTGAGTCCCCTCGGTGTCCTGCTGTGTCCTCGCTGTGTGCCCCGCTGTCTCCCACTTTGTCCCACGCTGTGTCCCACTGTGTCCTCGCTGTGTCCACCGCTGTGTCCCGCTATATCCCCACTGTGTCCCAAGCTGTGTCCCGCTGTGTCCCGCTGTGTACCCAGCTGTGTCGTGCTATGTTCCCGCAGTGTCCCCGCTGTGTCCCCGCTGTGTCCTGCTGTGTCCTCGATGTGTCCCCCGCTGTGTTCCGTTGTGTCCCCAGCTGTGTACCCCGCTGTGTCCCGCTCTGTCCCCGCTGTGTCCCGCTGTGTCCCCGCAGGTCACCGCTGTTTCTCGCTGTGTCCCGCTGTGTTCCGTGGTGTCCCGCATTGTCCCCCGCTGTGTCCCCCACTGAATCCCCGTTGTGTCCCCCGCTTTGTACCGCTGTGTCCCCGCAGTGTCCCCGCTGTGTCCCGCTGTGTCACACTGTCAAGTGGTATCCTGCTTTGTCCCCCGCTGTGTCCCCCGCTGAGTCCCCTCTGTGTTGCCGCTGTGTCCCGCTGTGTCCTCGCTGTGTTCCCACTGTCTCCCGCTTAACCCGCTGTGTCCCGCTCTGTCACGCTGTGTCCTCGCCGTGTCCCCCGCTGTGTCCAGCTGTGTCCCCGCTGAATCCGAAGCTGTGTCCCGCTGTGTCCCGCTGTGTACCCCGCTGTGTCCCGCTATGTTCCCGCAATGTCCCCGCTGTGTTGCGCTGTGTCCCAATGTGTCCTCGCTCTGTCCCCCGCTGTGTCCCGCTGTGTCCCCGCAGTGTCCCCGCTGTGTCCTGTTGTGTCCTCGCTGTGTCCCCCGCTGTGTCCCGTTGTGTCCACAGCTGTGTACCCCGCTGTGTCCCGCTGTGTCCCCGCTGTATCGACGCTGTGTCCCCCTGGGTCCTGCTGTGTCCTCCCTCTGTTCCCTGCTGTGTCCCACTGTGTCCCCGCTGTGTGCCCGCTGTGTCCCGCGTTGTGTCCAGCTGTGTCACCGCTGTGTCCTCGCTGTTTCCCCCGATGTGTCCCACTGTGTTCTCACTGTGTCCCCCTCTGTGTCCCGCTGTGTCCCCCGCTGTGTCCCGCTGTGTCTCGCTGTGTCCCGCTCTGATCCCGCTTTGTGCCCGCTGTGTCCCGCTGTGTACTTCGTTGTGTCCAGCTGTGTCACCGCTGTGTCCCGCTGTGTCCTCTCTTTGTCTCCACTGTCCCCCGCTATGTCCCCTGCTTGTCCCGCTGTGTCCCGCTGTGTCCCCCGCTTTGCCCTGTTGTGTCGACGCAGTGTTCCCTCTGTGTCCTGCTGTGTCACACTGTGTCCCATGGTGTCCTGCTTTTTCTCCCGCTGTTTCCCCCACTGAGTCCCCTTTGTGTCCCCACTGTGTCCCGCTGTGTCCTGCTGTGTCCTAGCTGTGTCCCCCGCTGTGTCCCGCTGTGTCCCTGCTGTGTCCCAAGCTGTGTCCCGCTGTGTCCCGCTGTGTACCCCGCTGTGTCCCGCTATGTTCCCGCAATGTCCCCGCTGTGTCTCCCGCTGTGTCCCGCTGTGTCCCGCTGTGTACTGCTGTGTCCCCCGCTGAGTCCCACTGTGTCCCCGCTGTGTCCAAATGT
>NW_012305634.1:0-2806 GCF_000151885.1 Dipodomys ordii
TCCCCTGCTGTGTCCCGTAGTGTCCCCAGCAGTGTACCCCTCTGTGTCCCGTTGTGTCCCCGCTTTATCGACGCTGTGTCCCGCTGGGTCCCGCTG
The DNA here is from genome assembly GCF_000151885.1 of Dipodomys ordii. NCBI lineage: Eukaryota > Metazoa > Chordata > Mammalia > Rodentia > Heteromyidae > Dipodomys > Dipodomys ordii. The sequence continues at coordinate 97 of NW_012305634.1, forward strand.
GGTCCTCGCTGTGTCCCCAGCTGTGTCCCGCTGTGTCCCACGCTGTGTCCCTCTGTGTCTACTGCTGTGTCCCTGCTGTGTCCCGTTGTGACCCGCTGTGTCCTCGCTGTGTCCCACGCTGTGTTCCGCTGTGTCCTCGCTGTGTCCCTCGTTGTGTCCCTTTGTGTCCCCAGATGTGTAACCCGCTGTGTCCGGCTGTGTCCCCACTGTATTGATGCTGTGTCCCGTTGGCTCCGCTGTGTACCCCTCTGTGTCCCCTTCTGTGTCCCACTGTGTCCCCCGCTGTGTGCCGCTGTGTCCCGCTGTGTACTGCTGTGTCCCATGCTGAGTCCCGCTGTGTCCCCACTGTGTCCCGCTGTGTCCCGCTGTGTCCCCCTCTGTGTTCCACTGTGTCCCGCTGTGTCCCGCTGTGTTCTCGCTGTCTCCCACACTGTGTTCCGCTGTGTCCTCGCTGTGTCCCACGCTGTGTTCCACTGTGTCCTCGCTGTGTCCCCCGATGTGTCCCTTTGTGTCTCCAGCTGTGTAACCCACTGTGTCCCGCTGTGTCCCCCGCTGTGTCCCGCTGTGTACTGCTGTGTCCTCCCTGGGTCCCCCGCTGTCTCCCGCTCTGTCCCCCGCTGTGTCCCGCTTTGTCCCCGCTGTGTACCACTGTGTCCCGCTCTGGTCCGCTGTGTTCCCCACTGTGTCCCTTTGTGTCCCCCGCTCTGTACCCAGCTTTGTCCCGCTGTGTCCCCACTGTATCGACGCTTTGTCCCGCTGGGTCCCACTGTATCCTCGCTGTGTTCCCAGCTGTGTCTCACTGTGTACCCCTCTGTGTCTCCCTCTCTGTCCCGCTGTGTCCCCCGCTGTGTCCTGCTGTGTCCCGGTGTGTCCTGCTGTGTACTGCTGTGGCTCCCGCTGAGTCCCCTTGTGTCCCCGCTGTGTCCCGCTGTGTCCCACCTATGTCCCCCGTTGTGTCTGGCTGTGTCCCGCTGTGTTTCCCGCTGTGTCCCGCTGTGTCCCCCACTGTGTCCTGCTCTGTCCACTGCTGTGTCCCCGTTGTGTCCCTCTGTTTCCCCCGCTATGTCCGGCTGTGTCCTCGCTGTGTCCCCCGCTGTGTCCCGCTGTGTCCTCGCTGTGTCCCCAGCTGTGTCCCGCTGTGTCCCCCACTGTGTCCTGCTGTGTCCCGCTGTGTCCCCGCTGTGTCCCGCTGTGTACCCCGCTGTGTCCAGCTTGGTCCCCACTGTGTCTCACAGTGTCCCACGCTCTGTCCCCTACTGTGTTCTGCTGTGTCCCCTGCTGTGTCCCGCTGTGTCCCCCCCTGTGTCCCGCTGTGTCCCCGCAGGGTCACCGCTGTTTCCCGCTGTGTCCCGCTGTGTTCCGTGTTGTCCCGCTCTGTCCCCCGCTATGTCCCCCGCTTTGTCCCTGCTGTGTCCAGCAGTGTCACGCTGTGTCCCCCGCTGTTTCCCGTTGTGTCCCTATCTGTGTACCCCGGTGTGTCCCGCTGTGTCCCTCTGTGTAACCCGCTGTGTCCCCCGCAGAATCCCTGCTGTGTTCCCGCTGTGTCCCTCTGTGTCCTCCCGGTGTGCCCCGCCGTCACCCGCTCTGTCCCCGGCTGTGTCTCACGCTTTGTTCCTGCTGTGTCCCACTGTGTCCCGCTGTGTTCCGCTGTGTCCCCCACTGTGTCCCTTTGTGTCCCCAGCTGTGAACCCCGCTGTGTCTAGCTGTGTCGCGCTGTGTCCCCGCTGTATAGAAGCTATGTCCCGCTGGGTCCCGCTGTGTTCTCGCTGTGTTCCCAGCTGTGTCCCGCTGTGTCCCCCACTGTTTCCCCCACTGCGTCCCGCTGTGTCCCGCTGTGTCCCACCTGTGTCCACCGCTGTGTCTGGCTTTGTCCCGCTGTGTCCGCCGCTGTGTCCAACGTTGTGTCCCGCTGCGTTCCCCGCTGTGTCCCGCTTTGTCCACTTCTGTGTCTCCGTTGTGTCCCGTTGTTTCCCCCGCTATGTCCCGCTGTGTCCTTGCTGTGTCCCCCGCTGTGTCCCGCTGTGTCCTCGCTGTGTACCCCTCTGTGTCCCGCTGTGTCCCCCGCTGTGTCCCTCTGTGTCCCTGCTGTACCCAGCTGTGTCCCCCTGTGTCCCCACAGGGTCACCGCTGTTTCCCGCTGTGTTCCGTGGTGTCCCGCTTTGTCCCCCGCTCTGTCCCCCGCTGTGTCCCCGCTTTGTCCCGCTTTGTCCTCACTCTGTCCCCCGCTGTCTCCTGCTGTGTCCCCGCTGTGTCTCACGCTTTGTCCCCATTGTGTCCCAATGTGTCCCGCTGTGTCCCGCTGTGTCCCCCGCTGTGTCTCTTTGTGTACCCTGCTGTATACCGTGAGGGAGGGAGGGAGTATGGACGCAGTGTCACGCAGGGTCGAAGGAAGGAAGGAAGGAAGGAAGTAAGGAAGTAAGTAAGTAAGGAAGGAAGGAAGGAAGGAAGGAAGGTGTCCCAACCTGCAGGACTTCAACGAGGGCAATGAACCTAAGCAAGAAGGAATGAAGGGACAAGAGACACGAAGAATGACAGCAAGACAAGGATTCTGATCAAGCTGCCAATTTTTATTTTTCACACAAGGGTATTTATATGCTTGGAATAAGGAAGCTTTTTCATTGGCCAAAGCAGCTGCAGGGTGCTTGCTTAGGGCAAGGTGAAAAGGTGGTCATTAGTAGCTGCAGGGTGTTGCTTAGGGCAGAGTTGAGAA
>NW_012305635.1:0-2805 GCF_000151885.1 Dipodomys ordii
TCATGGCAGATGGCCAAATTGAAACACAATGTGCTATGCTGAAATGTAAACACTTAAACCCCTTTTTGAAAACTCTCATGTATAAAATCAAAATGTATCAAATAAAGGCCAAGTGAACTTTAAAAAATATGAAAAATGCTAATGAAGCTCCCTGGCTTGTAATGTGTGCTATTTTTTGTCTGCAAGGCCTGGGATTTGAACTCGGGGTCTGGGTAACTCTTGCACTCTGGGGGAAGGGAAAGGTCTCTATGCTTGAAGATCAGAAAGTCAGGCCTCTTCCCTAGGCCTGAATTCAGGCCCCAACCCAGGAAATCATAATCCTTACATGTATTTTAAAGATAGGATAGAACTTCCAGACAGTTGTTCAGTCTATATTATGTTTGGTGTGGTTATTCATTGTACTTTTTGTTTTATTCATTTATATACCATTTATTTTATTGACTGTGATGACACCTAACCATGTATAACACTGTTTACACCCTGTCACATAGTATTTAGATTTGTAGACTTGTTCTCCATCATGCCTGACACCCCACACTCTCACAGAAAAGGAAAACAGGTGTCACACTTGGCTTCTTACTCCAGGATGACATTTTTGGCAGGCTCTGAGATTGAAACCCAGGGGTGGCCAAAATAGCCATACATGGATAGGCAGGTGGTAGTACATATTAGTACAGAGTGCTAGAGCCATGTATCTAGTATTCAATGACATCTGCTACATTCCTACCAAGTCTTAGGTAGTTATTAAGCCTCTATTGAAGGAATATTATTCTTTTCATGCCTGATTAAACATTAATTAAGTTCAATCAGAGTCCTAAGATTATTGCATCTAATTTGAGTTCAGACCGCTGCATGAACTATTCAATCATGAGTTGGATACCAATCCATCAGAATTTCGAAGCTCAGGCAGGAGATTCTTGGGATCTTCTGCCATGAGTAGGTGTCAGGACCAGGATTTGAACTCAGGGACTGTGTTGGGGGGTTGGCCTATGGATTTCCTGACAGTCCACCAGCCTTGAGCAGTGACAGGTCACTTGTGCGTGGCATCCATGTCATTCAGACCTAGGATGGTCACTGTGCCAAGAACCAAAGCCAAGAAAGCGCTTACCATGTTCGGCTCGTGGCTTGTTTTAGTGTCATTTTCATTTTGTTTTCCTGTCAGACCTCGGGTCTTAGGATTCCAGGATCAACTTTGGTTCTAGAAGCTGCACCCCAGGCTAGCGTGATGGAAGCTGAGACAGAGCTGTCACAATCTGAGTTCAAGCCACGTGCTTGGCCAAAAACAAACAAAAAAATTAAATTAAAACAATTAGAAAATTAAAACAATTTAAAAAATTAAAAAACAATTATTTATCTCCCTGTTTTGCAATTCATGCCATTTTTTCTGCCAGGCCTGGAATTTGAACTCAAGATCTGGGTAAATAGGCAGCACCGTCAGGCTAGGGGAATCACACCATACTTGAAGTCAAGAAAGTCAGGCCTGTTCCTAGGCCTGAATTCAAGCCTCAGTCCTGCAAAACATACTCCTTATCCTACAGCCAGCTGATATTCGACAAAGGAGCCAAAGACATACAATGGAAGAAACACAGCCTCTTCAACTGCTGGTGCTGGGAAAACTGGGCAGCCACATGCAGAAAACTAAAAGTGGACCCCAGCCTATCACCATGCACCAACATCAACTCAAAATGGATTAAAGACCTTAACATTAAACCTGAATCTCTGAAATTACTGCAGGACAGAGTAGGAGAGACACTTGAACTAATAGGCACAGGAAGGAACTTCCTGAACAGAGTCCCAGGGTCACAACAAGTTGGAGAGAGACCCGACAAATGGGACTACCTTAAAATAAAAAGCTTCTGCACAGCTAAATCTATCGCAACTAAGCTAGAAAGACAACCAACTAATTGGGAAAAAATATTTACCAGCAATATATCAGACAAGGGGTTAACATCCTGTATATACAGGGAACTCAAGAAACTAATCCCTCCCAAACCTAACAAACCAATTACTAAATGAGCAAGGGAACTAAAGAGGGACTTCTCAAATGAAGAAATAAAAATGGCAAAGAAACACATGAGGAAATGTTCATCATCCCTGGTGGTGAAGGAAATGCAAATAAAGACAACCCTGAGATACCACCTTACCCCAGTCAGAATGTCCCACATCCACAAATCAGCCAACGACAAATGCTGGAGGGGATGTGGAGAAAGAGGAACCCTATTACACTGCTGGTGGGAATGTACACTTATACAACCACTTTGGAAAGCAGTCTGGAGGGTCCTTAGAAAGCTAAAGATTGACCTCCCTTACGACCCAGTCATACCACTTCTAGGCATCTACCCTGAACAACAGGAACCAATATACAAGGACACGTGCACCTCCATGTTTATTGCAGCACTGTTCACAATAGCTAGGATATGGAAACAACCCAGATGCCCCACCACAGATGAATGGATCCAAAAATTGTGGTATCTATACACAATGGAATATTATGCAGCCATTAGAAATGACAAAATAATGGCATTTGCAGGGAAATGGATGGAGCTAGAAGGAATCATGTTGAGCGAGGTAAGCCAAGAGCGAAGAGACAAACGGTACATGGTCTCCCTGATAAGTGGATGATAAATCCAAAATGTTAGGTGATACGACAAAACTAACAGGACTTAAGAAACAAAGAACTCCTGCTCATCTGGTTGAACCACTACTAAATATCCCCACGCTGCTGATCACATGTATGGTGTATAACATGTGAACACTGTTATATATTACAGACTGTGATAGACAATTTGTTCCAGGAAAGTTAGA
>NW_012305636.1:0-2805 GCF_000151885.1 Dipodomys ordii
CGCGTAATCAGATGGTACAGTAGTTCATCACGCTGTGTCCCGCTGTGTTCCGTGGTGTCCCTCTTTGTCTCCCGCTGTGTCCTCCGCTGAGTCCCCTCTGTGTCACCGCTGTGTCCCACTGTGTCCTTGCTGTGTCCCCCGCTGTCTCCCGCTCTGTCCCCCGCTGTGTCTCACGCTTTGTCCCCTCTGTGTCCCACTGTGTCCCGCTGTGTCCCGCTGTGCCCCCACTGAGTCCCGTTGTGTCTACAGCTGTGTACCACGCTGTGTAACGCTGTGTGCCCGCTGTATCGACGCTGTGTCCCGCTGGGTCCCGCTGTGTCCTCGCTGTGTCCCCCGCTGTGTTCTCGCTGTGTCCCCCGCTGTGTCCCACTGTGTCCTCGCTGGTTTCCCCGCTGGGTCCCGCTGTGTCCCCGCTGTGTCCTGCTGGGTTACACTGTGTCCTCGCTGTATCCCCCGCTGTGTTCCGTTGTGTCCCCAGCTGTGTACCCTGCTGTGTCCCGCTGTATCGACGCTGTGTCCCACTGGGTCCTGCTGTTTCCTTCCTGTGTTCCCTGCTGTGTCCCGCTCTGTCCCACTGTGTCCCCGCTGTGTGCCCGCTGTGTCCCGCTGTGTACTCCGTTGTGTCCAGCTGTATCACCGCTGTGTCTCCCTTTGGCCCCTCTCTGTCTCCGCTGTCTCCCGCTGTGTCCCCCGCTGTGTCACGCTGTGTCCCCCGCTTTGTCCCGCTGAGTCCCCTCTGTGTCGCCGCTGTGTCCCGCTGTGTCCTCGCTGTGTCCCCCGCTGTCTGCCGCTTTGTCCCCGCTGTGTCCAAAGCTGTGTCCCGTTGTGTCCCGCTGTATACCCCGCTGTGTCCCACTATGTTTCCGCAGTGTCCCCTCTGTGTACCGCTGTGTCCCACTCTGTCCGGCTGTGCCCCCACTGTGTCCCGCTGTGTCCCCGCTGTATCGACGCTGTGTCCCGCTGTGTCCCGCTGTGTCCTCGCTGTGTCCCACGCTGTGTTCTGCTGTGGCCTCGCTTTTTTCCCCGCTGTGTCCCCCTCTGTGTCCCCCGCTGTGTCCCCCGCTGTGTCCCTGCTGTGTCCCGCTGTGTACTGCTGTGTCCCCCGCTGAGTCCCGCTGTGTCCCCGCTGTGTCCCAATGTGTCCTCGATCTGTCCCCCGCTGTGTACGGCTGTGTCCATCCTGTGTCCCCCGCTGTGTCCCGCTGTGTCCCGCTCTGTCCCCCGCTATGTCCTGCTGTGTCCCCCGCGGTTTCCCGCTCTATCCTTGCTGTGTCCCCCACTGTGTGCCTCTGTGTCCCGCTGTGTCCTTTTGTGTCACGCTGTTTTCCCGCTGTGTCCCTGCTGTGTCCCTCTGTGTACCCCGCTGTGTCCAGTTTTGTCTCCGCTGTGTCTCGCTGTGTCCCACGCTCTGTCCCACACTGTGTCCCGCCTTGTCCTGCGCTGTGTCCCGCTGTGTCCCCCGCTGTGTCCCGCTGTGTCACCCACTGAGTCCCCGCTGTGTAACCGCTGTGTCCCGCTGTTTCCTCGCTGTGTCCCCTGCTGTCACCCTCTCTGTCCCCTGCTGTGTCTCACGCTTTTTCCCCGCTGTGTCCCACTGTGTCCCGCTGTGTCCGGCTGTGCCCCCACTGTGTCCCGTTGAGTCCACAGCTGTGTACCACACTGTGTAACGCTGTGTCCCCGCTGTATCGACGCTGTGTCCCGCTGTGTCCCGCTGTGTCCTCGCTGTGTTCCCCGCTGTGTCCCGCTGTGTCCCCCGCTGTGTGCCCCGCTGTGTCCTCGCTGTGTCCCCTGCTGTGTCCCGCTGTGTCCTCACTGGGTCCCCCACTGTGTCCCGCTTTGTCCCCCGCTGTGTCCCGCTGTGTCCCACTGTGTCCCCGCTGTGTGCCTGCTGTGTCCAGCTGTGTCTCCCGCTTTGTCCCGCTGTGTCCCTGCTGTGTCCCGCTGTGTCCCCGCTGTGTGCCCGCTGTGTCCTGCTGTGTACCCCGCTGTGTCCAGCTGTGTCACCGCTGTGTCTCGCTGTGGCCACTCTCTGTCTCCGCTGTCCCCCGCTGTGTCCCCCGCTGTGGCCCGCTGTGGCCCGCTGTGTCCCCTGCTTTTTCCTGCTGTGTCCCGCAGTGTCCCCACTGTGTCCCGCGGTGTAACACTGTGTCCCGTGGTGTCCCACTTTGTCCCACGCTGTGTCCCCCGCTGAGTCCTCTCTGTGTCGCCGCTGTGTCCCCCTGTGTCCTCGCTGTGTGCCCCGCTGTCTCCCGCTTTGTCTCCCGCTGTGTTCCGCTGTGTCCCGCTGTGTCCCCGCTGTGTCCCCAGCTGTGTCCCGCTGTGTCCCGCTGTGTACCCCGCTGTGTCCCGCTGTGTCCCCGCTGTAACGACGCTGGGTCCCGCTGGGTCCCGCTATGTCCTCCCTGTGTTCCCTGCTGTGTCCCGTTGTGTCCCCAGCTGTGTACCTCGCTATGTCCCGCTGTGTCCCAGCAGTATCGATGCTGGGTCCCGCTGGGTCCCGCTGTGTCCTCCCTGTGTCCCACGCTGTGTCCTGCTGTGTCCGCCACTGTGTCCCGCTGTGTCTACTGCTTTGTCCCTGCTGTGTCCCGCTGTGTCCCGCTGTGTCCTCGCTGTGTCCCACGCTGTGTTCTGCTTTGGCCTCACTTTTTTCCCCGCTGTGTCCCCGGTGTGGACCCCTCTGTGTCCCCCAGCTGTGTCCCGCTGTGTCCCCCACTGTGTCCCTGCTGTGTCCCCGCTGTGGTCCCGCTGTGTCCCGCTGTGTACTGCTGTGTCCCCCGCTGAAATTCCGCCTGTGTCCAATGTGTC
>NW_012305637.1:0-2805 GCF_000151885.1 Dipodomys ordii
CTGCTTCTTCTGCTTCTCCTTCTGATTCTCCTTCTGCTTCTGCTTCTGTTTTTCCTTCTCCTTCTCGTTCTTCTGCTTTTCCTTCTGCTTTTCCTTCTGCTTCTGCTGCAACTGCTACTGCTTCTGCTTCTTCTGTTTCTTCTGCTTCTCCTGATGCTTTTGATTCTCTTTCCGCTTCTGCTTCTCCTTCAGCTTCTCATTCTGCTTCTCCAGATTCTGCTACTTCTGCTTCTCCAGCTTCTCATTCTGCTTCAGGTTCTGCTTCTTCGGATTCTTATGCTTCTGCTTCTCCTGCTGCTGCTTCTTCTGCTTCCCCTCCTTCTCTTTCTGCTTCTCCTTCTGTTTCTGCTTCTCCTTCTGCTTCTGATTCTTGTCCTTCTCCTGTTTGTTCTGCTTCTGCTTCTCTTGTTTCTGCATCTCCTGTTTCTCCTTCTGCTGCTCTTTCTGCTTCTCCTACTTCTTTTCCTTCTACTGCTTCTTCTGCTGCTTCTCTTTCTTCTTCTCCTTCTGTTTCTCCTTCTCCTTCTCGTTCTTCTGCTTTTACTTCTGCTTCTGATTCTGCTTCTGCATCTTCTGCTTCTTCTGCTACTGCCTCTGCTTCTTCTGTTTCTTCTGCTTCTCCTTCTGCTTCTCCTTCTGCTTTTGCTTTTCTTTCTGCTTCTGCTTCTCCTTCTGCTTCTCCAGATTCTGCTTCTTCTGCTTCTCCTGCTTCTCCTTCTGCTTCAGGTTCTGCTTCTGCTTCTTCGGCTGTTTCTGCTTCTGCTTCTCCTGCTGCTGCTTCTTCTGCTTCTCCTGCTTCTCTTTCTGCTTTTCCTTCTGTTTCTTCTTCTTCTTCTTCTTCTGCTTCTTCTTCTGCTTCTGCTTCTCCTGCTTCTGCTTCTCCTGCTTCTCGTTCTGCTTCTCTTTCTGCTTCTCTTTCTTCGTCTCCTTCTCCTTCTTCTGCTTCTCCTTCTGCTTCTGCTTCTCCTTCTGCTTCTGCTTCAATTTCTTCTTCTGCTGCTCATTCTGCTTCTGCGCCTTCTGCTTCTCCTGCTTCTGCTTCTCCTGCTTCTCCTACTTCTCGTGCTGCTTCTCATTCTGCGTCTCTTTCTGCTTCTGCTTATCCTTTTTCTTCTCCTACTCCTAATCCTTCTCTTTCGCCTTCTCCTTCTTCTTCTTCTGCTTCTCCTGGTGCTTCTGCTTCTGCTTATTCTACTCTTACTGTTTCTTCTGCTTCTGCTTCAGATTGTGCTTCTTCTGTTTCTCCTTCTGCTTCAGATTATGATTCTGCTTCTTCGGCTTCGCCTGTTTCTTCTGCTTCTGCTTCTCCTGCTTCTTCTGCTTCTCCTGCTTCTCCTTCTGCTTCTCCTTCTGCTTCTGCTTCTCCTTCTGCTTCTGCTCTTCTCCTTCTTCTGTTTCTTTTGCTTCTGTTTCTTCTGCTTCTTCTTCTTCTGTTTCTTCTGATGCTACTTCTGCTTCTCCTTCTTCTCCTTCTCTTTCTGCTTCTACTTCTGCTTCTTCTGATTTTCCTGCTTCTCCTTCTTGTTCTCCTTCTGTTTCTGCTTCTCATTCTGCTTCTCCTTCTGCTGCTCCTTCTCCTTATCCTTCTTCTGATTCTCCCCCTGCTTCTGCTTCTGCTTCTTCTGCTTATTCTTTTTCTTCTGCTTCTGCTTCTCCTGCTTCTTCTGCTTCTACTGCTTCTCATTATGTTTCTCCTTATGCTTCTTCTTCTTCTTCTTTTTCTTCTTCTTCGTCTTCTCCTTCGTCTTCTTCTTCTTCTTCTTCTTCTTCTTCTTCTTCTTCTTCTTCTTCTTCTTCTTCTTCTTCTTCTTCTTCTTCTTCTTCTTCTTCTTCTCTTTCTTCTGCTTCTGCTTTTCCTGCTTCTTCTGCTTCTACTGCTTCTCTTTCTGCTTCTCATTCTGCTTCTGCTTCTCCGTCTGCTTCTCCTATTGCTTCTGCTGCCCTTCCTTCTCCTTCTCCTTCTCCTACTTCTGCTTCTCCTTCTGCTTCTGCTTCTTCTGCTTCTCCTGCTTCTCGTTCTGCATCTTCTTCTGCTTCGGCTTCTCCTGCTGCTGCTTCTCCTGCTTCTGCATTTGTGCATTTCCTGCTTCTCTTTCTTCTCCTCATTCTTCTGCTTCTCCTTCTGCTTCTACTATTGCTTCTGCTGCCCTTCCTTCTCCTTCTCCTTCTCCTTCTTCTGCTTCTTCTTCTGCTTCTGCTTCTTCTGCTTCTCCTGCTTCTCCTTCTGCATCTTCTTCTGCTTCTGCTTCTCCTTCTGCTGCTTCTTCTGCTTCTGCTTCTCCTTCTCCTTCTTCTGCTTCTCCTTCTGATTCTCCTTCTGCTTCTCCTTCTCCTTCTCGTTCTTCTGCTTTTCCTACTGCTTCTCCTTCTGCTTCTGCTACAACGACTACTGCTTCTGCTTCTTCTGTTTCTTCTGCTTCTACTTCTGCTTTTGATTCTCTTTCTGCTTCTGCTTCTGCTTCTCCTTCTGCTTCTCCAGATTCTGCTTCTTCTACTTCTCCTGCTTCAGGTTCTGCTTCTGCTTCTTCGGATTCTTATGCTTCTGCTTCTTCTGCTTCCCCTCCTTCTCTTTCTGCTTCTCCTTCTGTTTCTGCTTCTCTTTCTGCTTCTCCTTCTGCTTCTCCTTCTGCTACTTCTCCTTCTTCTGTTTCTTCTACTTCTGCTTCTCCTGCTCCTCGTTCTGCTTCTCTTCGTCTGCTTCTCTTTCTGCTTCTGCTTCTGCTTCTTCTTCTTCTTCTTCTTCTTCTTCTTCTTCTTCTTCTTCTTCTTCTTCTTCTTCTTCTTCTTCTTCTTCTTCTTCTTTTC
>NW_012305638.1:0-2805 GCF_000151885.1 Dipodomys ordii
TCTGATCTCCAACTCTCCTTCTCCTTCTCTTCTGTTCTGCTCTCTTTCTGCATCTGCATCTCATTCTGCTTCAACTTCTGCTGCTCCTTCTCCTTCTTCTTTTTCTCCCTCTGCTTCTGCTTCTGCTTCATATGCTTCTTTTTTTCTTCTGCTTCTGCTTCTCCTGCTTCTGCTTCTCATGCTTCTACTGCTTCTTCTTCTGCTTCTGCTTCTTCTGCTTCTACTTCTCTTTCTGCTTCTGCTTCTCCTACTTCTTTTTCTGCTTCTTCTGCTGCTTCTCCTTCTGCTGCTTCTTCTACTTCTCCTTCTGCTTCTCTTTTTGCTTCTCTTTCTGCTTCTGCTTCTTCTGTTTCTCCTGCCTGAATTTCTGGTTCTACTTCTTCTGCTGCTTCTCCTTCTGCTTCTGCTTCTACTTCTGCTTGTTTTTCTGCTTCTTCTGCTTCTTCTCTTTCGGCTTCTCCTGCTTCTGCATCTTGTGCTTCTCCTGCTTCTCTTTCTGCTTCTCATTCCGCTTCTGCTTGTCCTTCGGCTTCTACTTCTCCTCCTTCTCCTTCTCCTACCTCTGCTTCTCCTACAGCTTCTGCTTCTTCTGCTTCTCCTGCTTCTCCTTCTGCATCTCCTTCTGCTTGTGCTTGTGCTTATGCTTCTTCTTCTGCCTCTGCTTCTCCTTCTCCTTCTTTTGCTTCTCCTTTTGCTTCTGCTTCTTCTGCTTCTCCTGCTTCTCCTTCTGCTTCTGCATCTTGTGCTTCTCCTGCTTCTCTTTCTGCTTCTCATTCCGCTTCTGCTTGTCCTTCTGCTTCTACTTCTCCTCCTTCTCCTTCTCCTACTTCTGCTTCTCCTTCAGCTTCTGCTTCTTCTGGTTATCCTGCTTCTCCTTCTGCATCTTCTTCTGCTTCTGCTTCTCCTTCTCCTTCTTCTGCTTCTCCTTCTGATTCTCCTGCTTCTTCTTCTTCTGCTTTACCTGCTTCTCTTTCTTCTTCTCCTTCTGCTTCTCCTTCTGTTTCTCCTTCTCCTTCTTGTTCTTCTGCTTTTCCTTCGGCTTCTCCTTCTGCTTCAGCTACAACTGCTACTGCTTCTACGTCTTCTGTTTCTTCTGCTTCTCCTTCTGCTTTTGATTCTCTTTCTGCTTCTGCTTCTCCTTCAGCTTGTCATTCTGCTTCTGCAGATTCTGCTTCTTCTGTTTCTCCTGCTTCTCCTTCTGCTTCAGGTTCTGCTTCTGCTTCTGCTTCTTCGGATTCTTATGCTTCTGCTTCTCCTGCTTCTGCTTCTTCTGCTTCCCCTCCTTCTCTTTCTGCTTCTCCTTCTGTTTCTGCTTCTCCTTCTGCTTCTTGTCCTTCTCCTGATTCTTCTACTTCTGCTTCTCCTGTTTCTGTATCTCCTGCTTCTCCTTCTGCTGCTCTTTCTGCTTTTCCTGCTGCTTTTCCGTCTCCTGCTCCTTCTTCTGCTTCTCTCTCTGCTTCTCCTTCTGTTTCTCCTTCTCCTTCTCGCTCTTCTGCTTTTCCTTGTGCTTCTCCTTCTGCTTCTGCATCTTCTGCGTTTTCTGCTACTGCCTCTGCTTCTTCTGTTTCTTCTGCTTCTCCTTCTGCTTCTCCTTCTGCTTTTGCTTCTCTTTCTGCTTCTGCTTCTCCATCTGTTTCTCCATCTTCTTCTCCAGATTCTCCTTCTTCTGCTTCTCCTGCTTCTCCTACTTCTCGTGCTGCTTCTCCTTCTGCGTTTCTTTCTGCTTCTGCTTATCCTTTTGCTTCTCCTACTCCTAATCCTTCTCTTTCGCCTTCTCCTTCTTCTTCTTCTGCTTTTCCTGCTGCTTCTGCTTCTGCTTATTGTACTATTTCTGTTTCTTCTGCTTCTGCTTCAGATTATGCTTCTTCTGTTTCTCCTGCTTCAGATTCTGCTTCTGCTTCTTCGGCTTCTCCTGTTTCTTCTGCTTCTGCTTCTTCTACTTCTCCTGCTTCTCTTTCTGCTTCTCCTTCTGCTTCTCCTTCTGCTTCTGATTCTGCTCTTCTCCTTCTTCTGTTTCTTTTGCTTCTGTTTCTTCTGCTTCTTCTTGTTCTGTTTTTTCTGATTCTACTTCTGCTTCTCCTTCTTCTCCTCTTTCTGCTTCTAATTCTTCTGATTCTCCTGCTTCTCCTTCTTGTTCTCCTTCTGTTTCTGCTTCTCATTCTGCTTTGCTTCTCCTTCTGCTGCTCCTTCTCCTTCTTCTGCTTCTCCCACTGCTTCTTCTTCTGCTTCTTTTGCTTATTCTTTTTCTTCCGCTTCTGCTTCTCCTGTTTCTGCTTCTTCTGCTTATACTGCTTCTCGTTACGCTTCTCCTGATGCTGCTTTTTCTTCTTCTTCTTCTTCTTCGTCGTCTTCTTCTTCTTCTTCTTCTTCTTCTTCTTCTTCTTCTTCTTCTTCTTCTTCTTCATCTACTTCTCTTTCGTCTGCTTCTGCTTTTCCTGCTTCTTCTGCTTCTACTGCTTCTCTTTCTGCTTCTCATTCTGCTTCTGCTTCTCCTTCTGCTTCTCCTATTGCTTCTGCTGCCCTTCCTTCTCCTTCTCCTTCTCCTACTTCTGCTTCTACTTCTGCTTCTTCTGTTTCTCCTGCTTCTCCTTCTGCATCTTCTTCTCCTTCTGCTTCTCCTTCTGCTTCTACTTTTGCTGCTCCTTCTCTGTCTTCTCCTACTCCCTCTGATTCTGCTTCTTATGCTTATTCTTTTTCTTCTGCTTCTCCTGCTTCTGCTTCTTCTGCTTCTACTGCTTCTCCTTATGCTTCTCCTTCTTCTTCTCCTCCTCCTCCTCCTCCTCCTCCTCCTCCTCCTCCTCCTCC
>NW_012305639.1:0-2805 GCF_000151885.1 Dipodomys ordii
ATGCTTTTGCTTCTCTTTATACTTCTGCTTCTCCTGCTTCTCCAGATTCTGTATCTTCTGCTTCTCCTACTTCCCCTTCTGCTTCAGGTTCTGCTTCTGCGGCTTCTTCTCCTTCTGCTTCTCCTGCTTCTGCTTCTTCTGCTTCTCCTGCTTCTCTTTCTGCTTTTCCTTCTGTTTCTGCTTCTCCTTCTGTTTCTGCTTCTTCTCCTTCTTCTGTTTCTTCTGCTTCTGCTTCTCCTGCTTCTGCTTCTCCTGCTTCTCGTTCTGCTTCTCTTTCTGCTTCTCTTTCTGCTTCTCCTCCTACTTCTTCTGCTTCTCCTTCTCCTTCTGCTTCTGCTTCTGTTTAAATTTCTCCTTCTGCTTCTCATTCTGCTTCTGCGTCTTCTGTTTCTTCTGCTTCTCCTGCTTCTGCTTCTCCTGCTTCTCCTACTTCTCGTGCTGCTTCTCCTTCTGCGTCTCTTTCTGCTTCTGCTTATCCTTTTGCTTCTCCTACTCCTCACCTTCTCTTTAGCCTTCTCCTTCTGCTTCTCCTCCTGCTTCTGCTTCTGCTTATTCTACTATTTCTGTTTCTTCTGCTTCTGCTTCAGATTGTGCTTCTTCTGTTTCTCCTTCTGCTTCAGATTCTGCTTCAGCTTCTTCGGCTTCTCCTGATTCTACTGCTTATGCTTCTCCTGCTTCTTCTACTTCTCCTGCTTCTCTTTCTGCTTCTTCTGTTTCTGCTTCTCCTTCTGCTTCTGCTTCTTGTACATCTCCTGTTTCTTCTGCTTCTGCTTCTACTGTTTCTGCATCTACTGCTTCCCCTTCTGCTGCTCTTTCTGCTTCTCCTGCTGCTTTTCCTTCTCCTGCTCCTTCTTCTGCTTCTCTTTCTGCTTCTCCTTCTCCTTCTCGTTCTTCTGCTTTTCCTTCTGCTTCTCCTTCTGCTTCTGCATCTTCTGCTTCTTCTGCTACTGCCTCTGCTTCTTCTGTTTCTTCTGCTTCTCCTTCTGCTTTTCCTTCTGCTTTTGCTTCTCTTTATACTTCTGCTTCTCCTGCTTCTCCAGATTCTGTTTCTTCTGCTTCTCCTGCTTCTCCTTCTGCTTCAGGTTCTGCTTCTGCTTCTGCGGCTTCTTCTCCTTCTGCTTCTCCTGCTTCTGCTCCTTCTGATTCTCCTGCTTCTCTTTCTGCTTTTCCTTCTGTTTCTGCTTCTCCTTCTGCTTCTGCTTCTGCTTCTTCTCCTTCTTCTGTTTCTTCTGCTTTTGCTTCTCCTGCTTCTGCTTCTCGTTCTGCTTCTCTTTCTGCTTCTCTTTCTGCTTCTCCTCCTACGTCTTCTGCTTCTCCTTCTCCTTCTGCTTCTGCTTCTGTTTAAATTTCTCCTTCTGCTTCTCATTCTTCTTCTCCGTCTTCTGTTTCTTCTGCTTCTCCTGCTTCTGCTTCTCCTGCTTCTCCTACTTCTCGTGCTGCTTCTCCTTCTGCGTCTCTTTCTGCTTCTGCTTATCCTTTTGCTTCTCCTACTCCTCACCTTCTCTTTAGCCTTCTCCTTCTGCTTCTCCTGCTGCTTCTGCTTCTGCTTATTCTACTATTTCTGTTTCTTCTGCTTCTGCTTCAGATTGTGCTTCTTCTGTTTCTCCTTCTGCTTCAGATTCTGCTTCTGCTTCTTCGGCTTCTCCTGTTTCTTCTGCTTATGCTTTTCCTGCTTTTTCTGCTTCTCCTGCTTCTCTTTCTCCTTCTCCTTCTGCTTCTACTTCTGCTTCTGCTCTTCTCCTTCTTCTTCTTCTGTTTCTTTTGCTTCTGCTGCTTCTTCTTCTTCTGTTTCTTCTGATTCTCCTTCTGCTTCTCCTTCTTCTCATTCTCTTTCTGCTTCTACTTCTGCTTCTTCTGATTTTCCTGCTTCTCCTTCTTGTTCTCCTTCTGTTTCTGCTTCTCTTTCTGCTTCTGCTTCTCCTTCTGCTGCTCCTTCTCCTTTTTCTGCCTCTCCCACTGCTTCTGCTTCTTTAGCTTATTCTTTTTCTTCTGCTTCTCCTGCTTCTGCTTATACTGCTTCCCCTTATGCTTCTCCTTATGCTTCTCCTTATCCTTCTCCTTCTTCTTCTTCTTCTTCTTCTTCTTCTTCTTCTTCTTCTTCTTCTTCTTCTTCTTCTTCTTCTTCTTCTTCTTCTTCTTCTTCTTCTTCTTCTTCTTCTTCTTCTCCTGCTTCTTCTCTTTCTTCTGCTTCTGCTTCTGCTTTTCCTGCTTCTTCTGCTTCTCTTTCTGCTTTTCCTTCTGTTTCTGCTTCTCCTTCTGCTTCTGCTTCTTCTCCTTCTTCTGTTTCTTCTGCTTCTGCTTCTCCTGCTTCTGCTTCTCCTTATGCTTCTTCTTCTTCTTCTTCTTCTTCTTCTTCTTCTTCTTCTTCTTCTTCTTCTTTTTCGTCGTCGTCGTCGTCGTCGTCGTCGTCTTCTTCTTCTTCTTCTTCTTTTTCTTCTTCTTCTTCTTCTTCTTCTTCTTCTTCTTCTTCTTCGTCTTCTTCTTCTTCTTCTTCTTCTTCTTCTTCTTCTTCTTCTTCTTCTTCTTCTTCTTCTTCTTCTTCTTCTTCTTCTTCTTCTTCTCTTCTCCTTCTTCTTCTCTTTCCTCTGCTTCTGCTTTTCCTGCTTCCTCTGTTTCTCCTGCTTCTCCTTCTGCATCTTCTTCTGCTTCTTCTTCTGCTTCTTCTTCTGCTTCTGCTTCTCCTTCTTCTGCTTCTCCTTCTGATTCTCCTTCTGCTTCTCCTTCTGCTGCTCCTTCTCCTTCTTCTGCTTCCCCACTCTGCTTCTGCTTCTTATGCTTGTTCTTTTTCTTCTGGTTCTGCTTCTC
>NW_012305640.1:0-2805 GCF_000151885.1 Dipodomys ordii
GGGTGTGTCCCCAACTGTGTCCCGCTCTTTCCCGCTGTGTCCCGCTGTTTCCTTGCTGTGTCCCATTTGTGTCCTGCTGTGTCTTCACTGGGTCACCCGCTGTGTCCCGCTGTGTCCCCATGTGTCATGCTGTGTCCTCTCTGTATCCCTCTGTGTCCCGCTGTGTCCTCGCTGTGTCCCCCACTGTGTCCCCGCTGTGTCCCCGCTTTGTCCTCTTGTGTTCCGATGTATCCTCACTGTGACCCCCGCTGTGTCCCGCTGTGTCCCCGATGTCCACCGCTGTTTCCCGCTGTGTCCCGCTGTGTCCTGCATTGTCGGCCTCTGTGTCCCCCGCTGTGTCCCACTGTGTCCTCGCTGTGTCCCGCTGTGTCACCAGCTGTGTCCCCCGCTGTGTCACCCGCTGAGTCCCCACTGTGTCACCCACTGTGTCAGTCACTGTGTCCCCGCTTTGTTCCGCTGTCCGCCTGTGTGTCCCCGCTGTCCCCCGCTGTGTCCCCTGCTGTGTCCCGATATGTCCCCCACTGTGTGCCGCTGTGTCCCCGCTATGTCCCAGCTGTGTCCCGCTGTGTCCCGGTTATTCCCCGGTTTGTCCCCACTGTTCGCTGCTGTGTCCCTAGCTGTGTACCTCTGTGTCCTGCTCTGTCCTCGCTTTGTCCCCGCGATGTCCCTCTGTGTCCCTGCTGTGTCCTGCTGTGTCCCCCGATGTGTCCCGCTGTGTCCCGCTGTGTCCCCACTGTGTCCCGCTGTTTCCCCTCTGTGTCCCCTGCTGTGTCCCGCTGTGTCCCCGGCTGTGTCCCCCGCTGTATCTCGCTCTTTCCCGCTGTGTCCCGCTGTATCCTTGCTGTGTCCCCATTTGTGTCCCTCTGTGTCCTCTCTGTGTCCCCCGCTGTGTCCCGCTGTGTCCCCATGTGTCACCCTGTGTCCTCGCTGTATATCCCTCTGTGTCCCGCTGTGTCCACGCTGTGTCCCCCACTATGTCCCCGCTGTTGAACCGCTGTGTCCCAGCTGTGTCCCACGCTGTGTCCCACTGTGTCCATGCTGTGTCCTGCTCTGTCCCCCGCTGTGTCCCGCTGTGTCCCCCGCTGTGTCCTGCTGTGTCTCTGCTGTGTCCCGGTGTGTCGCCGCTGTGTCTCTTTTGTGTCTCTCTGTGTCCCCATTGTGTCCCCGTTGTGTCCCGCTGTGTCTCTGGTGTGTCCTCGCTGTGTAACTGCTATGTCCCTCTGTGTCCCCGCTGTGTTCCACTGTGTCCCACAGTGTCCCCATATGTCTCCGCTGTGTCCTCGCTGTGTCCCCCGCTGTGTCCCAGTGTGTCCCCCGCTGTGTCCCCGCTGTGTCCCCGCTGTGTCCTCCTGGGTCCCGCTGTGTCCTCGCTGTGTCCTTCTATATGCCGATGTGTACCCCGCTGTGCCCCCAACTATTTCCCCGCTGTGTCCCTGCTGTCCCCAGGGGTGTCCCCGCTGTCCCCCGCTGTATCCCCCTCTGTGTCCCACTGTTTCCCGTTTGGTCCCGCTGTGTCCCACTATGTCCCCCATGTGTCCCCGCTGTGTCCTCGCTGTGTCCCCCGCTGTGTCTCGCTGTGTCCCCCCGTGTCCCCGCTGTCCCCCGCTGTGTCCCAGCGTGTCCCCGCTGTCCCCCGCTGTGTCACCGCTGTCACCCGCTGTGTCCCCCGCTGTGTCACCCGCTTTGTCCCCCGCTGTGTCCCCGCTGTGTCCCGCTCTGTCCCCACTTTGTCCTGCTGTGTCCCCCGCTGTGTCCCGCTGTGTCCCCCGCTGTGTCCGGTTGTGTTTCCCGCTGTGTCCTGCTGTGTATTGCTGTGTACCGGCTGTGTTCCGCTGTGTACCGATGTGTCTCCGCTGTGTCCCCGCTGTGTCTCCCTGCTGTCCCCCGCTGTGTCCCAACTGTGTTCCGCTGTGTCCCCCTGTGTCCCAGTTGTGTCTCCCTGCGGTCCCCCGCCGTGTCCCCTCTGTGTCCGCTGTGTCTTCGCTGTGTCACGCTGAGTCCTCACTGTGTCAGGCTGTGTCCCTGATTTCCCCCGCTGTGTCCCCTGCTGTGTCCCCGCTGTGTCCAGCTATGTCCTGTTTTGTCCGGCTGTGTCCCGCTGTGTCCCCGCTTTGTCCCCTCTGTATCCCGCTGTGTCCCGCTGTGACCCCCGCTGTGTCCAGCTGTGGCCCCTGCTGTGTCACCCGCTGTGTCCCTCTGTGTCCTCGCTGTGTCCCCCCCTGTGTCCCACTGTTTCCTCGCTGTGTCTCCAGCTGTGTCCCGCTGTGTCCCCCACTGTGTCCCGCTGTGTCCCCCGCTGGGTCCCGCTGTGTCCAGCTGTATCCCCACTGTCCGCTGGTGTGTCACCGCTGTCCCCCGCTGTAGCCCACCCTGTGTCCCGCTGTGTCCTCGCTGTGTCTCACTGTGTTCCTGCTGTGTCTCCGCTGTGTCCCGCTGTGTCCCTGGTGAGTCCTCGCTGTGTAACCGCTGAGTCCCTCTGTGTCCCCGCTCTGTCCCACTGTGTCCCCCGCTGTTTCCCCGTTGTGTCCCCGCAGTGTCCTCCTGTGTCCCGCTGTGTCCTGCTGTGTCCTTCTGTATCCCGCTGTGTCCCCCGCTGTGTCCCCCACTATTTCCCCGCTGTGTCCCGCTGTGTCCCGCTGTGTGTCCCGCTGTGTTCAGCGCTGTGTCCCGCTGTGTCCCGCTTTGTCCCGCTGTGTCCTGTTGTGTGCTGCTCTCCCCCAGTGTGTCCCCCGCTGTGTCCGCTGTGTCCTGCTGTGTCCCCGCTGTGGCCCGCTGTGTCCTGCTGTGGCCGCTCTATGTCCCCGG
>NW_012305641.1:0-2804 GCF_000151885.1 Dipodomys ordii
CGCTGTGTCACGCTGTGTCACACTGTGTCCTACTGTGTACTGCTGTGTTTCCCGCTGAGTTCTTCTGTGTCCCTCTGTGCCCCAATGTGTCCTCGCTGTGTCAGGCTCTGTCCTGCTCTGTCCCCGCTGTGTCCCGCTGTGTCCCCACTGTGTGCCTGCTGTGTCCCTCTGTGTACCCTGCTGTGTCCAGCGGTGTCCCGGCTGTGTCCCGCTGTGTCACCTCTCTGTCCTCTGCTGTCCCCCCTGTGTCCCCCGCTGTGTCCCGCTGTGTCCCGCTGTGTCCTGCTGTGTCACACTGTGTCCCTTGTTGTCCCGCTTTGTCCCCCACTGTGACCTCATTGTGTTTCCCGCTGTGTCCCGCTGTGTACCACTCTGTGACCCCGCTGTGTACCGCTCTGTACCCCGCTGTGTCCCGCTATGTTCCCGCAGTGTCCCCGCTGTGTCCTGCTGTGTCCACGCTGTGTCCACTGCTGTGTCCCGTTGTGTCCCCAGCTGTGTACCCCGCTGTGTCCCGCTGTGTCTCCGCTGTATCAACGCTGTGTCCTGCTGGGTCCCGCTGTGTCCTCGCTGTGTTCCCCGTTGTGTCCCGCTGTGTACCCCGCTGTGTCCCCTGCTGTGTCCCTGCTGTGTCCCTGCTGTGTCCCCACTGTGTCCCGCTGTGTCCCGCTTTGTCCTCGCTGTGTCCCAAGCTGTGTTCCGCTGTGTCCCCTGCTGTGTCCCGCTGTGTCCCGCTGTGTCCCCGCTGTGTCCCGCTGTGTCCCCCGCTGTATCCCGCTGTGTCCCTGCTGTGACCCGCTCTGTCCCTGCTGTATTGAAGCTGTGTCCCGGTGTGTCCTGCTGTGTCCGCGCTGTGTTCCCGGCTGTGTCCCGTTGTGTACCCCTCTGTGTCCCCCGCTGTGTCCCGCAGTATCCCCGGCTGTGACCCGCTGTGTCCCACTGTGTCACACTGTGTCCCGTGTTGTCCTGCTTTGGCCCCCGCTGTGACCTCGCTGTGTTTCTCTCTGTGTCCCGCTGTGTACCCTTCTGTGTCCCCCGCTGTGTCCCGCTGTGTACCCCGCTGTGTCCAGCTGTGTCCTCGCTGTGTCCCCCGCTGTCTCCTGCTTTGTCCCACGCTGTGTCCCGCTGTGACCTACTGTGTCCTCGCTGTGTTCCCCGCTGTGTCCCGTTGTGTCCCCGCTGTGTCCACTGCTGTGTCACGCTGTGTACCCCGCTGTGTCCCGCTATGTTCCCGCAGTGTCCCCGCTGTGTCCCGCTGTTTCCCAGTGTGTCCCGTGGTGTCCCCCGCTGTGTCCCCCGGTGAGTGCCCGCTGTGTCCCGCTGTGTCCCCCACGGTTCAGGCTGTGTCTTCTGCTGTGTCCCTGCTGTGTCCCGCTGTGTCCCGCTGTGTCCTTGCTGTGTCCCACGCTGTGTTCCGCTGGGTCCTCGCTGTGTCCTGCGATGTGTCCCGTTGTGTCCCCAGCTGTGTCCCTGCTCTGTCCTGCTGTGTTCCCGCTGTATCGACGCTGTGTCCCACTTTGTCCCGCTGTGTCCCGCTGTGTACCCCTCTGTGTCCCCCTCTGTGTCCCGCTGTGTTCCCCACTGTGTCCCGCTGTGTCCCGCTGTGTCCTGCTGTGTACTGCTGTGTCCCCCGCTGAGTCCCGCTGTGTCCCCGCTGTGTGCCCCCTGTGACCCCAGCTGTGTCCCGCTGTGTCCCGCTGTGTCCCTGCTGTGTCCCCGCTGTGTCCCCCTGTATATCCCGCTGTGTCCAGCTTTGTCCCCGCTATGTCTCGCTGTGTCCCACACTCTGTCCCACACTGTGTTCCGCTGTTTCCCCTGCTGTGTCCGGATGTGTCCCCCGCTGTGTCCCGCTGTGTCCCCGCAGGGTCACCGTTGTTTCCCGCTGTGTCCCGCTGTGTTCCGTGGTGTCCCGCTAAGTCCCCCGCTGTGTCCCCCGCTGTGTCCCGCTGTGTCCTCACTGTGTCCCCTGCTGTGTCTCGCTGTGTATTCCGCTGTGTCCCGCTATGTTCCAGCAGTGTCCCCGCTGTGTCCCGCTGTGTCCCACTGTGACCCGTGGTGTACCAGTTTGTCCCCAGCTGTGTCCCCCGGTGAGTCCCCGATGTGTCCCCACTGTGTATTGCTCTGTCCTCACTGTGTCCCACGCTGTGTCCCGCTGGGTCCCCCACCGGGTCCCGCTGTGTCTACTGCTGTGTCCCCGCTGTGTCCCGCTGTGTCCCGCTGTGTCCTCACTGTGTCCCACGCTGTGTTCCGCTGTGTCCTCGCTGTGTCCCCCGATGTGTCCCGTTGGGTCCTCAGCTGTGTACCCTGCTGTGTCCCGCTGTGTCCCCGCTGAATCGACACTGTGTCCCGCTGTATCCCCCTCTGTCCTCGCTGTGTTCCCCGCTGTGTCCTGCTGTGTACCCCTCTGTGTCCCCCTCTGTGTCCCGCTGTGTCCCACACTGTGTCCTGCTGTGTACGTTGTATCCCCCGCTGAGTCCCTGCTATGTCCTCGTTGTGTCCCGCTATGTACTGCTGTGGCCCCGCTGAGTCCCGCTGTGTCCCCGCTGTGTCCCGCTGTGTCCCCGCTGTATCGACGCTGTGTTCCGCTGGGTCCCGCTGTGCTCGCTATGTTCCCCGCTGTGTCCCGATGTGTACCCCTCATTGTGTCCCCCTTTGTGTCCCGCTGTGTCCCCCACTGTGTCCCGCTGTGTCCCGCTGTGTTCCCCGCTGTGTCCCTGCTGTGTCCCCGCTGTGTCCTGCTGTGTACTGCTGTGTCCCCCGCTGAGTCCTGTTGTGTCCCTGCATGTGTCCCTCTGTGTCCCCCCTGT
>NW_012305642.1:0-2804 GCF_000151885.1 Dipodomys ordii
TCCTGCTTTGTCCCACGCTGTGTCCTACTGTGTCCCACTGTGTCCCTGTTTATGTCCCCCGCTGTGTCCCGCTGTGTCCCCCGCTGTGACCTGCTGGGTCCCGCTGTGTCCCTGCTGTGTCCCTGCTTTGTCCAGCTGTGTCCCCCGCTGTGTCCCGTTGTGTCCCGCTGTGTCCCCCGCTGTGTCCGCTGTGTCCCTGCAGGTTCACCGCTGTTTCACGCTGTGTCCTGCTGTGTTCCGTGGTGTCCCACTTTGTCCCCCGCTGTGTCCCGCTGTGTCCACTGCTGGGTCCCCGCTGGGTCCCGCTGTGTCTCGCTGTTTCCCGCTGTGTCCTCACTTTGTCCCATGCTGTGTTCCGCTGTGTCCTCCCTGTGTCCCTCGCTGTGTCCCGCTGTGTCCCCCGCTGTGCCCCGCAGTGTCCCGCTGTGTCCCGCTGTGTCCTCACTGTGTCCCACTCTGTCCCTGCTGTTTCCCCACTGGGTCCTGCTGTGTCCCACTGGGTCCCCCGCTTTGTCCCGCTGTGTCCCCACAGTGTCCCCGCTGTGTCCCGCTGTGTCCCACTGTGTCCTGTGGTGCCCCGATTTGTCCCCCGCTATGTCCCCTGCTGAGTCCCCTCTGTGTCCCCGCTGTGTCCCGCTGTATCCCCCGCTGTGTCCCGCTGTGTCCCCTGCTGTGTCCTGCTGTGTCCCGCTGTGTCCTGCTGGGTCCCACAGTGTCCCCGCTGTGTCCCCTCTGTGTCCCGCTGTGTCCCCCGCTGTGTCCCGCTGTGTCCCCGCAGGTTCACCGCTGTTTCACGCTGTGTCCCGCTGTGTTCCGTGGTGTCCAGCTTAGTCCCCCGCTGTGGCCTCCCCTGAGCCACCTTTGTGTCCCAGCTGTGTCCCGCTGTGTCCTCGCTGTGTCCGCCTCTTTCTCCCACTCTGTCCACCGCTGTGTCTCAAGCTTTGTCCCCGCTGTGTCCCGCTGTGTCCCGCTCTGTTCCCCACTGTGTCCCCCGCTGAGTCCTCTATGTGTCGCCGCTGTGTCACGCTGTGTCCTCGCTGTGTCCCCTGCTATCTCCCGCTTTGTCCCACGCTGTGTCCCGCTGTGTCCCGCTGTGTCCTCGCTGTGTCCCCCGCTGTGTCCTGCTGTGTTCCCGCTGTGTCCCAAGCTGTGTCCCGCTGGGTGCCCCGCTGTGTCCTGCTGGGTCCCGCTGGGTCCCCGCTGTGTCCCCGCTGTGTCCTCGCTGTGTTCCCCGCTGTGTCCCGCTGTGTCCCCCGCTGTGTCCCGCTGTGTCCCCCGCTGTGTCCTGCTGTGTCCCGCTGTGTCCTGCTGGGTCCCGCTGTGTCCCCGCTGTGTCCCCGCTGTGTCCCGCTGTGTCCCCCGCTGTGTCCCACTGTGTCCCCGCAGGTTCACCGCTGTTTCACGCTGTGTCCCGCTGTGTTCCGTGGTGTCCCGCTTTGTCCCCCACTGTGGCCTCCCCTGAGCCACCTTTGTGTCCCCGCTGTGTCCCGCTGTGTCCTCGCTGTGTCCGCCTCTGTCTCCCGCTCTGTCCAACGCTGTGTCTCACGCTTTGTCCCCGCTGGGTCCCGCTGTGTCCCGCTCTGTCCCCCACTGTGTCCCCCGCTGAGTCCTCTATGTGTCGCCACTGTGTCCCGCTGTGTCTTCGCTGTGTCCCCTGCTATCTCCCGCTTTGTCCCACGCTGTGTCCCGCTGTGTCCTGCTGTGTCCTCGTTGTGTCCCCGGCTGTGTCCTGCTGTGTTCCCGCTGTGTCCCAAGCTGTGTCCCGCTGTGTCCCGCTGTGTGCCCCGCTGTGTCCTGATGGGTGCCGCTGTGTCCCCGCTGTGTCCTCGCTGTGTCCCGCTGTGTATACTGCTGTGTCCCCACTGTGTCCCGCTGTGTCTCGCTGTGTCCCGTGTGTCCTCGCTGTTTCCCACGCTGTGTTCTGCTGTGTCCTCGCTGTGTCCCCCGCTGTGTCCCGTTGTGTACCCAGCTGTGTACCCCGCTGTGTCCCGCTGTGTCCCCGCTGTATCGACGCTGTGTCCCGCTTGGTCCCGCTGTGTCCTCGCTGTGTTCCCCGCTGTGTCCCGCTGTTTACCCCTCTGTGTCCCCCGCTGTGTCCCGCTGTGTCCCGCTGTGTACTGCTGTGTCCCCCACTGAGTCCCGCTGTGTCCCCGCTGTGTCCCAATATGTCCTCTCTGTGTCCGGCGCTGGGACCCGCTGGGTCCCGCTGGGTCCCCCCTGTGTCCCCCGCTGTGTCCCGCTGTGTCCGGCTGTGTCTCCCGCTGTGTCCCCCGCTGTGTCCCCCGGTGAGTCGCCGCTGTGTCCCAGCTTTGTCCCGCTGAGTCCTCCATGTGTCCCCCGCTGTGTCCCGCTATGTCCCCCGCTGTGTCCCGCTGTGTCCACTGCTGGGACCCGGCTGTGTCCCGCTGTGTCCTCACTGTGTCCCCCGCTGTGTCCCGCTGTGTCCCCGCAGGTTCACCGCTGTTTCACGCTGTGTCCTGCTGTGTTCCGTGGTGTCCCGCTTTGTCCCCCGCTGTGTCCCGCTGTGTCCACTGCTGGGTCCCCGCTGGGTCCCGCTGTGTCTCGCTGTTTCCCGCTGTGTCCTCGCTTTGTCCCATGCTGTGTTCCGCTGTGTCCTCCCTGTGTCCCCCGCTGTGTCCCGCTGTGTCCCCCGCTGTGCCCCACAGTGTCCCGCTGTGTCCTGCTGTGTTCTCGCTGTGTCCAACTGTGTCCTCGCTGTTTCCCCGCTGGGTCCTGCTGTGTCCCGCTGGGTCCCGCTGGGTCGCCCGCTTTAATCCCGCTGTGTCCCCGCAGTGTCCCCGTTT
>NW_012305643.1:0-2804 GCF_000151885.1 Dipodomys ordii
GTCCCGCTGTGTCCCAACTATGTGCCCGCTGTGTTCCGCTCTGTACCCCCATGTGTCCAGCTGTGTCCCAGCTGTTTCACGCTGAGTCCCCTCTCTGTCCCCTGCTGTCCCAGCTGTGTCCAATTCTGTGTCCCGCAGTGTCATTCTGTATCCCCAGCTTTGTCCCGCTGTGTACCTGCAGTGTCCCCGCAGTGTCCCTCTGTGTCACACAGTGTCCCGTGGTGTCCCGCTGTGTCCCCCGCTGTGTCCTCGCTGTGTTTCCCGCTGTGTCCCGTTGTGTACCCCTCTGTGTCCCCGCTGTGTCCCGCTGTGTCCCCCGCTGGCTCCTTCTTTGTTCCCCGCTGTGTCCCGCTGTGACCTGCTGTGTCCTCGCTGTGTCCCCCGCTGTGTCCTTCTGTGTCCTCTCTGTGTTCCCCGCTGTCTCCTGCTTTGTCCCACGCTGTATCCTGCTGTGACCCACTTTGTCCTCGCTGTGTCCTCCGCTGTGTCCTGCTGTGTCCCCGCTGTGTACCACGCTGTGTCCCGCTATGTTCCCACAGTGTCCCCGCTGTGTACCGCTGTGTCCCACTGTGTCCCGTGGTGTCCCAGTTTGTCACCCGCTGTGTCCCCCGGTGAGTCCCCGCTGTGTCCCGCTGTGTCCCCCGCTGTCTCCTGCTTTGTCCCACGCTGTGTCCTGCTGTGACCCACTGTGTCCTAGCTGTGTCCCCCGCTGTGTCCCGCTGTGTCCCCGCTGTGTACCCCGCTGTGTCCCGCTATGTTCCCGCAGTGTCCCCGCTGTGTCCCGCTGTGTCCCTCTCTGTCCCTGCTGTGTCCCGCTGTGTTCCCCTGTGTCCCCCGCTGTGTCCCGCTATGTTCCCGCAGTGTGCCCGCTGTGTCCCGCTGTGTCCCACTGTGTCCCGTGGTGTCCCAGTTTGTCCTTCGCTGTGTCCCCAGGTGAGTCCCCGCTGTGTCCCGCTGTGTCCCCCACTGGGTCCCGCTGTGTCCCCACAGGGTCACCGCTGTTTCCCGCTGTGACCCGCTGTGTTCTGTGGTGTCCCGCTTTGTCCCCCGCTGTGTCCCCCGCTGAGTCCCCGCTGTGTCCCCCGCTTTGTACCGCTGTGTCCATGCAGTGTCCCCGCTGTGTCCCGCTGTGTGACACTGTCCCGTGGTGTCCTGCTTTGTCCCCCGATGTGTCCCCCACTGAGTCCCCTCTGTGTCGCAATTGTGTCCCGCTGTGTCCTCGCTGTGTCCCCCGCTGTCTCCCTATTTGTCCCCCGCTGTACCCCGCACCCCACTGTACCGCTGTGTCCTCGCTGTGTCCCCCACTGTGTCCAGCTGTGTCCTCCGTGTATCCCAAGCTGTGTCCCGCTGTGTCCCTCTGTGTACCCCGCTGTGTCCCGCTATGTTCCCGCAGTGTCCTCGCTGTGTCCCGCTGTGTCCCGCTTGTCCTCGCTGTGTCCCCCGCTGTGTCCCTTTGCGTCCCCAGCTGTGTACCCCGCTGTGTCCTGCTGTGTCCCAACTGTATCGACGCTGTGTCCTGCTGGGTCCCGCTGTGTCCTCGCTGTGTTCCTCGTTGTGTTCCGCTGTGTCCCCTGCTGTGTCCCCGCTGTGTCCCTGCTGTGTCCCTGCTGTGTCGCCGCTGTGTCCCGCTGTGTCCTGCTGTGTCCTCACTGTGTCCCACGCTGTGTTCCACTGTGTCCCCCGCTGTGTCCCGCTGTGTCCCCGCTGTGTCCCGCTGTGTCCCCCGCTGTGTCCCGCTGTGTCCCGCTGTGTCCCTACTGTGACCCTCTCTGTCCCCGCTGTATTGACGCTGTGTCCCGGTGTGTCCCGCTGTGTCCGCGCTGTGTTTCCGGTTGTGTCCCGCTGTGTACCCCTCTGTGTCCCCCGCTGTGTCCCTCTGTGTCCCCTCTCTGTCCCCTGCTGGTCCCGGCTGTGTCCCCCGCTGTGTCTCGCTGTGTCGCCCGCTTTGTCTCGCTGTGCCCCTGCAGTGTCCCCGCTGTGTCCCACTGTGTCACACTGTGTCCCGTATTGTCCCGCTTTGTCCCCAGCTGTGACCTCGCAGTGTTTCCCGCTGTGTCCTCGCTGTGTTCCCCGCTGTGTCCCGCTGTGTCCACTGTTGTGTCCACCGATGTGTCCTCGCTGTGTCCCCCGCTGTGTCCCGCTGTGTCCTCGCTGGGTCCCCCGCTGTGTCCTGCTGTGTCCCCCGCTGTGTCCCGCTGTGTCCGACTGTGTCCCGCTCTGTCCCCGCTGTGTCCCGCTGTGTCCCTCTGTGTCCCCGCTGTGTGTCCGCTGTGTCCCGCTGTGTACCCCGCTGTGTCCAGCTGTGTCCTTTTGTGTCACGCTGTTTCCCCGCTGTGTCTCTGCTGTGTCCCTCTGTGTACCCCGCTGTGTCCAGCTTTGTCCCCGCTGTGTCTCGCTGAGTCCCACGCTCTGTCCCACACTGTGTCCCGCAGTGTCCCGCGCTGTGTCCCGCTGTGTCCCCCGCTGTGTCCCACTGTGTCCCCTGCTGAGTCCCCGCTGTGTCACCGCTGTGTCCCGCTGTTTCCTTGCTGTGTCCCCTGCTGTGTCCCTCTCTGTCCCCCGCTGTGTCTCACGCTTTGTCCCCGCTGTGTCCCACTGTGTCCCACTGTGTCCGGCTGTGCCCCCACTGTGTCCCGTTGTGTCCACAGTGTGTACCACGCTGTGTAATGCTGTGTGCCCGCTGTATCGACGCTGTGTCCCGCTATATCCTGTCTGTGTCCCCCGCTGTCTCCAGCTCAGTCCCCCGCTGTGTCTCACGCTTTGTACCCGCTGTGTCCCACTGTGTCCCGCTGTGTCCCGCTGTG